>NW_028156897.1:0-50309 GCF_964263955.1 Coregonus lavaretus
CAGAGACAGAGACAGACAGCTACAGAGACAGAGACACAGAGACAGAGAGAGAGCGAGACAGAGAGCGAGAGAGAGAGAGAGAGAGAGAGAGAGAGAGAGAGAGAGAGAGAGAGAGAGAGAGAGACAGCTTCAGAGAGAGAGAAATACATCTACAGAGAGGAATCTGATGAGAGAGAGAGAGAGAGAGCTACAGAGAGAGACAGACAGAAAGAGAGAGAGACAGAGAGAGAGATAGAGACAGAGATACAGACAGAGACAGAGACAGACAGCTACAGAGACAGAGACACAGAGACAGAAACAGAGAGAGAGCGAGACAGAGAGAGACAGAGAGAAAGAGACATCTACAGAGACAGAGAGAGAGAAAGAGAGAGAGACAGCTACAGAGAGAGAGAGAAAGACAGCTACAGAGAGAGAGAGAGAAAGAGAGAGAGAGCTACAGAGACAAAGAGAGAGAGACAGAGAGAGACAGCTACAGAGAGAGAGAGAGAGAAAGACAGCTACAGAGAGAGAGAGAAAGACAGCTACAGAGAGAGAGAGAGAAAGACAGCTACAGAGAGAGAGAGACAGACAGCTACAGAGAGGAATCTGCTGTAGGAGAGCAGATGGATGAGAAGGGGGAGGACATGGTGTGCCAGAAAGAGACAGGCACCCCAAGTGGGGTCTGTATAGTTACACACACACAAAGAACCACATTTAGACAGGCACACATACACCCCCCCACCTCACACACACACAGTCACAGCCACACTGCTGGTGGCTGCATGGCACTCTCTAATCCGGGGCATTTCTCTGTGTCTGAAGCTAGATGAGGAAATCAAGGCTAATTAGATGAGCCGGCCTAACTGGCCCTTAAACCCCTCCCCTCTAACCCTCCCCCCTAACCCTCCCTGCCCCCCCCCCCCCCCTCCCCTAATATAGACTTCCAGCAGACATTGCAGGGGGACCTTGGACCCTGGGTGACTACACATGGACTACACACCCAAAACATGCATACACAAACACACCCTGACTTAACGTCACTGCACTGCCTTATTTAGAAGTGACACTGTGGCACACACACACACACACTCTCTCAAACACAACACACACATACTCTAGACATAGAAGTAGACAGCAGGTAGAAGATGCTTGTGGTGAGGCTGTGGGCAGGACCTTTGGCTCTGCCACACTGTCATAACATTACGTTAACATTTTTGTCATTTAGCAGATGCTCTTATCCACATTTTCATACTTTTTTTTCGTACTGGTCCCCCGTGGGAATCGAACCACAACCCTGGCGTTGCAAGGGCCATGCTCTACCAACTGAGCCACACGGGACATTGAGGGGTTCATCATCATATATGTGACTAGTTTCAGGAAACTAGGCATATGCCCGGCGTCACTACTTCACAGGAGAGGCATTTGAACGTAAACTCTTTTTAAAAAATCATAATGCGTTTTTTGGCAGAAATGCCTTCTGGAACATGTGAACTTTCATGTGCTTAATAACAAACTTGTATGCCATCTGTAAATACGAATACAATTGTTATATTACGAGCCTACAGTTGAAGTCGGAAGTTTACATACACTTAGGTTGGAGTCATTAAAACTCATTTTTCAACCACTCCACAAATTTCTTGTTAACAAACTATAGTTTTGGCAAGTCGGTTAGGACATCTACTTTGTGTATGACACAAGTAATTTTTCCAACAATTGTTTACATACACTAAGTTGACTGTGCCTTTAAACAGCTTGGAAAATTCCAGAAAATGATGTCATGGCTTTAGAAGCTTCTGATAGGCTAATTGACATCATTTGAGTCAATTGGAGGTGTACCTGTGGATGTATTTCAAGGCCTACCTTCAAACTCAGTGCCTCTTTGCTTGACATCATGGGAAAATCAAAAGAAATCAGCCAAGACCTCAGAAAAGAAATTGTAGACCTCCACAAGTCTGGTTCATCCTTGGGAGCAATTTCCAAACACCTGAAGGTACCACGTTCATCTGTACAAATAATAGTATGCAAGTATAAACACCATGGGACCACAAGGCCGTCATACTGCTCAGGAAAGAGACGCGTTCTGTCTCCTAGAGATGAACGTACTTTGGTGCGAAAAGTGAAAATCAATCCCAGAACAACAGCAAAGGACCTTGTGAAGATGCTGGAGGAAACAGGTACAAATGTATCTATATCCACAGTAAAATGTATCCTATATCGACATAACCTGAAAGGCCGCTCAGCAAGGAAGAAGCCACTGCTCCAAAACCGCCATAAAAAAGACAGACTACGGATTGCAACTGCACATGGGGACAAAGATCTTACTTTTTGGAGAAATGTCCTCTGGTCTGATTAAACAAAAATAGAACTGTTTGGCCATAATGACCATCGTTATGTTTGGAGGAAAAAGGGGGTAGCTTGCAAGCCAAAGAACACCATCCCAACCGTGAAGCACGGGGTGGCAGCATCATGCTGTGGGGGTGCCTTGCTGCAGGAGGGACTGGTGCACTTCACAAAATTGATGGCATCATGAGGAAGGAAAATTATGTGGATATATTGAAGCAACATCTCAAGACATCAGTCAGGAAGTTAAAGCTTGGTCGCAAATGGGTCTTCCAAATGGACAATGACCCCAAGCATACTTCCAAAGTTGTGGCAAAATGGCTTAAGGACAACAAAGTCAAGGTATTGGAGTGGCCATCACAAAGCCCTGACCTCAATCCTATAGAAGATTTGTGGGCAGAACTGAAAAAGTGTGTGCGAGCAAGGAGGCCTACAAACCAGCTGTCAGGAGGAATGGGCCAAAATTCACCCAACTTATTGTGGGAAGCTATCAAATACTAATTTAGTGTATGTAAACTTCTGACCCACTGGGAGTGTGATGAAAGAAATAAAAGCTGAAATAAATCATTCTCTCTACTATTATTCTGTAATATGTATTATTCTGACATTTCACATTCTTAAAATAAAGTGGTGATCCTAACTGACCTAAGACAGGGCATTTTTAATAGGATTAAATGTCAGGAATTGTGAAAAACTGAGTTTAAATGTATTTGGCTAAGGTGTATGTAAACTTCCGACTTCAACTGCAGTTGGTTTAGCCACGGAAATAGACAGGAACCTTCCCGCTAGCCATGATTGGCTGAGATAATGGATGGGCTGGACATGCCGAGAGATGAGTTTGGATTGGTCTGCCATGTAGCACGCTTCTGTCTACAACATGAGCTGGTCAGTATGTGTAGATAATCATTTTTTAAAAATATATCACGTAGTATAACTGCAAAAGTGCCTTAACAAAAGACTCCACTATGCAAGTAACCATTTCAATAGAATGTTAATGTTGTCACTGTGAAAACTGTTGATAGACGTAGCTGGTAAATTCGCTCTGGCTATTTACTCCGATTTCAGAGCACTCTCGTCTGAGTGGGCCAGAGCGCAGCATAACTGACAAATTTATGAACGCTCAACACCCGTTGAATATGGCCGGTGTCGGTAAACGTTGGCAAAAAAGTGTAAATTGTTGCCAGCAGCACAGTTGCCATCACCAACGCTCTGGATAACATAAAGACAGCCTAACCAGCTCTGCTAGGGCGAGTAAAATGGTCAGTGAGCTGTTCTCTCATTTGTGTCTGGAAGTACCTAGCAAGCTAGCCAACGTTAGCCAGTTAGCTAGGGTGCTTAACTACTGTTGTTAGGACAGAACGCTCAGATCAACCCATAAAGAGATGGGTGGGGCTAAAGCGTAAGAGGGTGTGAACGACGCTGAATGGGTGTAGACAAAGACGGGCTCTCCAGTAGTAGTACCAACACATTCAAAGGCCATTTTCACAAAAGACATAGAGCAGTGTAACCCTGGTCACCTTGAACTGTTCTCCCACTAAATCACACATGACAACAGGTAGGCCATATGAGGGCCGGACAGACAGCCTATATAAAATGACTGAATGGTTCCTGTCTGTCTGCTGCCAGAGATGCCTGCCAACACTGCATTATCTGTCTGGCTGCTGGAGTCTTTATCTACATACACATCAATCTATCCCCCAGCATCAGCAGGAGACATCCATCACTTTGACTGTCTAAACTATACTGCTCTCCATCTCTCCACCTCTCCACCAACAGACTCGTAGGAGGCACCATGCAGCTCATCAGGACAAACCAACCAGAATGATTCGCCGCTTCTAAAAAGAAGACAGGACAGAGAGAACTAAGGGAAATATGCCATGGGAGTCAGGGTTGGGATGCATCTCAGTGAACAGTGCCATTTTGTGTGAGCTGCAACAGTGTGTGTGTGTTGTGTGAAGGAGTAAAGGATGCATTTATGTCTGAGTGTGAGGTAAAAAGGGTACACTGTTACACTGTTGACCGAGCATGTGGAATGTGTGTGGCTGGGTTCTCACACAGATGATCCATTACATTGACCTGATACTCTAGCGGCTGCTCTAACAACGAAAATAAATGTCTTCAAAAATGGAAGGCAGTCGGGAGGAAGCAAGGTCAGGTGGGACCACTCTAGCCAATGAGAGGGCAGATACACATGTGAAGAAAAGGCACAAGGGTTTCCACAGCCACAAAGTTAAAATGGTCTATATCTTAAAAATGTATGAAAACAAATATTTGCTTTTTGGTCTTAATTGAAGGTTAGGCATAAGGTTAGCAGTATGGTTAAGGTTAGGCATAAGGTTAGCAGTATGGTTAAGGTTAGGCATAAGGTTAGCAGTATGGTTAAGGTTAGGCATAAGGTTAGCAGTATGGTTAAGGTTAGGCATAAGGTTAGCAGTGTGGTTAAGGTTAGGCATAAGGTTAGCAGTATGGTTAAGGTTAGGCATAAGGTTAGCAGTGTGGTTAAGGTTAGGCATAAGGTTAGCAGTATGGTTAAGGTTAGGCATAAGGTTAGCAATATGGTTAAGGTTAGGTTAAGGTTAAAATCATATTTTAAGAAGAGAAATGGCAGAAATAGGCAGGGTTTATGACTTTGTGGCTGTGGTAACTAGTGACGACCAGGCACAACTCCGATATGAAAAGTGTTGCCAGGATGTCACATGTCCTAATTATACAGTGAGGGAAAAAAGTATTTGATCCCCTGCTGATTTTGTACGTTTGCCCACTGACAAAGAAAGGATCAGTCTATCATTTTAATGGTAGGTTTATTTGAACAGTGAGAGACAGAATAACAACAAAAAAATCCAGAAAAACGCATGTAAAATTTTTTATTAATTGATTTGCATTTTAATGAGGGAAATAAGTATTTGACCCCCTCTCAATCAGAAAATGTCTGGCTCCCAGGTGTCTTTCATACAGGTAACGATCTGAGATTAGGAGCACACTCTTAAAGGGAGTGCTCCTAATCTCAGTTTGTTACCTGTATAAAAGACACCTGTCCAAAGAAGCAATCAATCAATCAGATTCCAAACTCTCCACCATGGCCAAGACCAAAGAGCTCTCCAAGGATGTCAGGGACAAGATTGTAGACCTACACAAGGCTGGAATGGGCTACAAGACCATCGCCAAGCAGCTTGGTGAGAAGGTGACAACAGTTGGTGCGATTATTTGCAAATGGAAGAAACACAAAATACCTGTCAATCTCCCTCAGCCTGGGGCTCCATGCAAGATCTCACCTCGTGGAGTTGCAATGATCATGAGAATGGTGAGGAATCAGCCCAGAACTACACGGGAGGATCTTGTCAATGATCTCAAGGCAGCTGGGACCATAGTCACCAAGAAAACAATTGGTAACACACTACACCGTGAAGGACTGAAATCCTGCAGCGCCCGCAAGGTCCCCCTGCTCAAGAAATCACATATACAAGCCCGTCTGAAGTTTGCCAATGAACATCTGAATGATTCAGAGGAGAACTGGGTGAAAGTGTTGTGGTCAGATGAGACCAAATCGAGCTCTTTGGCATCAACTCAACTCGCCGTGTTTGGAGGAGGAGGAATGCTGCCTATGACCCCAAGAACACCATCCCCACTGTCAAACATGGAGGTGGAAACATTATGCTTTGGGGGTGTTTTTCTGCTAAGGGGACAAGACAACTTCACCGCATCAAAGGGACGATGCACGTGGCCATGTACCGTCAAATCTTGGGTGAGAACCTCCTTCCCTCAGCCAGGGCATTGAAAATAGGTTGTAGATGGGTATTCCAGCATGACAATGACCCAAAACACACGGCCAAGGCAACAAAGGAGTGGCTCAAGAAGAATCACATTAAGGTCCTGGAGTGGCCTAGCCAGTCTCCAGACCTTAATCCCATAGAAAATCTGTGGAGGGAGCTGAAGATTCGAGTTGCCAAACGTCAGCCTCGAAACCTTAATGACTTGGAGTCCTACAACTTCATACCTGTGTCACGGTCCTTAACACACAGGACATAGCCCTGGTCTGGGTGGCCAGAGGCAGAGTCACAATGACAGATATGTGAAAGACAGAGGAAACATGTCCTGACCTTTACAGCTGAAGCAGAGCAGAGAGCAGGAGAGAGAGAGAGAGAGAGAGAGAGAGCAGGAGAGAGAGAGAGAGAGAGAGAGAGCAGGAGAGAGAGAGAGAGAGCGAGAGCAGGAGAAGAGAGAGAGAGAGAGAGAGAGAGAGAGAGAGAGAGAGAGAGAGAGAGAGAGAGAGAGAGAGAGAGAGAGAGAGAGAGAGAGAGAGAGAGAGAGAGAGAGAGAGAGAGAGAGAGAGAGAGAGAGAGAGAGAGAGAGAGAGAGCGAGAGAGAGAGAGAGAGAGAGAGAGAGAGAGAGCAGGAGAGAGAGAGAGAGAGAGCGAGCAGGAGGGAGAGAAGGAGAGAAGGAGAGAGAAGAGAAGAGAGAGAGAGGATGCTACTGCATTCTGCTTCTCTGCAGTGACTACATTGATTGTGGAAAGCAGAGTACATGTACACAGACTGTAGGCCTATCATTACACTAACACAAAAAGAGATCTCTACTGAAACTAGCATGATGACCTTTTTAGATTTAATGATAAGAGTCTGTCTGTCTCTGAGATTAGTAATGACAGGGAATGGAGATGTAGAGAGATTCCTAGAATTAAAAGATGAAAAGAGCAGACTGGCTGTCGCAGTCGCTGTGTCAGAACGCAAGTGACCTTTCCCATATTAGACTACAATGCATCCGTATAGGCAACACATATGCGCGCACACACACAACAGGAAGGAGTCCTAGACAGTCCTCATAAGAGCGGTTACATCCCAACAAGCTCACAAACCTCTGTATGCTGCTGCAGCGCTCCAGTGATACTGGCATGTATCACTGGCCCAGACAACCTAGCAGCTCATAGAACAACACAAGTTGACATTGAGATTGTATATGACAAGACAGGTTCAAATACAGATTAGCTTGTCCTTTATCAAAGTCAGTGTGGTACAAGAGAAATGGACAGAGATTCGGCCACTGCTACTAGCCTCTGGCGGAAGCGCAAGGCATCTACAGAAGCTCTCCACAGTCCGGAAATGCATTGATGACTGAAACGTCATTAAAAAGCACAGTGGCTGCATTGTCCCAGTTCTCAGAACTTAAAAGACAATGTCTCCTAATGTCCCACAGAACATCAGACTATCCCAAATCACACCCCATCTACCCTGTGACCCAACCAGATGAGAGCTGCCATAGCCAAACACTGTGTGTGTCTTTGACTAATGTCAATTTATAGAGGATGATCTACCATGCCTTTAATGTCACCACAGAGAAGAACCGTTCGTTCGTGGTCATGGTGGCATATGTCATGCGCTCTCCTTGCCTTTTAAAGACGCATCTACTAATCGCCACGGGGTGTCTCCATAAAATGGCACGACTTTTAACAATGTGCTTTCAATGCTGTACAATGAGCTACTACAAGTGGACCTGTCACGTGTTTATGTCATGACAGACTTGTCATGATTTTGTGGCAGAAGGACGCACAATTCATATATAGCCTTGATCAAGTAGTCTCTAAATCAAAGCATGGCAACATTTCCTCTAGAAACACCTATGAAAATATAAACCATATACTAATTGCCTAATTACTTAGGTCAACGTAAAGCCAGCACACTTACCCGCTGATCCTTTGAGGTATTCATGCTGGCCGTGATTGAAAGATGTACACTATCCAAGTCTCCAAACGGGCAACACGCTTACGCAATAGCCTACATGCAATGTCCCAAACACCCCGCACACCCAGAACTCAGATTCCTCAAGACATAAATCAATCCATTGACAGAATATCAAAGTATCTTCAGAAAGGTTGTATGTAGCAGTGCGTTGTCTTATCACTGTAGTCCGTTTACCAAAACCGGATAGCCCTGGCTCGCGCAGGACAAGCAGTAAATGTGGCGTTCATCTGCCCGAGCTCATCTCTGCGCTGTCATCAGTAGGCTAGCCACTCCGACTCGCTCTCCAGCACTGGGCGGGTATAGACTGGCCGCCGGGAGGACCATCCGGAGATGCGGCTGAGGAGGCGGTTGTGCACACCCGAGAAAGCAGGCAGGAGTGTGGGCAAGGTTTGAGTATAAGGTTGCGCGCCTGTCAAATCCGTTGCTGACTGTTGCTATATCTGCCCACTACGGAAAATGACATCCAAAACAAATAGACTGCATGTGCGTCCGACTCCACAGTGGTTTTGAAATAGTGACAGATCCCGTATGACTCAAATCGCCTGTGTTAAAGCAAAGGTACATTGTTTTCTTAGCGCATGAGTCCACAGCTAGGCTACTGTGCTACGACAGTACTGTAGGCCAAATCCCTGCTAAATCTCTCCCTCCTCCCCCTCTTTTCTCTATCCTCGCCAAATTTCCATAGCTCAAGCAAATACGTTTCAAGATTACATCATCGCCAGTTTACCATGTGGAGACTCTGTGTGACAGTTGGTGCGTGTGAGGGTCTGAAACTGTCATTGCCTTCAATCTGTTTAAATAAATGATCAACCTGAAGTATGTTTGGAAAATATGAAAATGACTACCATCTATCCAAATCTGTATTTCAATCAGGGACTGTGACAACATTTCGCCTCAATACTGCGCGCAATAAGAAAATACCAAATAGTTAATTGTTGACATGCATGGCTGGCTCTAGCCTTTTGGGCGCCCTAAGCGAGATTTGGTTGGGGGGACCCCCCTTGCAGACAATTTTTTTAGTGGACCCTCTCTTGAAGGTGGAGAGAAAAATGTACGTTTTAAAGTAAATCTCCTGCAATTATAAAAAAATATATATATATGACCATTTCATAAATGGTCAAATTTCATGTGATATGATTGCATTTTGGAACCCCGCTCCCCTGTCACCCCAAGATGAATGGTTTTGACCACGCTCCACTGTTTGATTGGTGAAGCTAGAAATCACAAGTGTATATACTATAATAAAAAGAAAGAAAATTCCACAAAGTTGTTTATTATCTATTTTGTGCTGTTACATTTGTATTGGTATTTCGTTTCGTGTCCGATGTGCTCAGGGTGTTGTTACATATCATTAGAGGCGTACATCATGAGCAAAGTTACTGTAGCCTATCATTTCACTTCCCCTAGCTGTAAGAACTATGGCATGAGCACGGGCTGACTTGGCATTGCTGTTAGTGAGTGCATTATTCTTTAAAAAAATTCATACTGGCCCCCGTGGGAATCGAACCCACAACCCTGGCGTTGCAAACGCCATGCTCTACAAACTGAGCTACATCCCTGGCGGCCATTCCCTCCCCTACCCTGGACGACGCTGGGCCAATTGTGCGCCGCCCCATGGGTCTGCCGGTCGCGGCCGGCTACGACAGGGCCTGGATACAAACCAGGATTTCTAGTGGCACAGCTAGCACTGCGATGCAGTGCCTTAGACCACTGCGCCACTCGGGAGGCACTCTTTCTATGGCGTATTCACAGTCGCAATTTATGGAACATGCCAACATTTTGGAGATAACAATAGATGGCCAAGTCAAAGATACTGGTTTCCCCTATCCATCCAAGGCAGCGTTTTTCCTAAATGCTTATTACAAATCCAGCTCCAGAACCAGCCCAAACATTTGGCTAATCTTTTGAATACAGTGTAGCAACAATCGATAACATTAGCTAGCTATGTAGGTAAGGTTAGCATGCTAGATAGCTACACTGTCAGCTGTCAGTACCCTACTTGTTGTTATTTCTCCACTTGTTCCCACCCCCGATTCATGAATATGCATTAGCAGCCTGCGTCATTCTTCAGAGGTGGAACCTAAATGACAATTTCTGCTATAGGACAGGAATTACGTCGAAATAGGGGCGGCATTGCCCTCTGGTGGGAACCTTTAAAGCTAAATTCCTACAATTCTACACATTTTGCCAAGACTTCCACCATGTTAATATGATATCGGAGTGAGAATGACTAACAAAATCAAAATGGGGCCCCCCTGGAGGTCAGGGCCCCTGGGCACGTGCCCTGCGTGCCCAGTCGGTATTCGGACATGATTACTGCAAGTTTAGATAGCTGGCTAGACTAACTACCAATAGAAAAATTGACATGGCTAATTGTCAGCTAATTGAGTGACTGACATAAGAGAAAAACTGCTGATGCACAACCAAATTCTGAAATTTCACCTGGTGTATTTTACTATTCTTACTCTCAACAGTAACTTGAGACCCCAACTGAGTTCCTAAAATATATTATATTATAATTTGTCAAATAAATCAGTATATTTATCCCAAGCCTACTCCAGAAGTAAAACATTAGCCGTTCCTTGGCCCATGTTCCCTGTCTATGGGTAGATTGCATGGCCCTGTGGGTGCGCTGGGAAGTTGGTGTGCGCTGATGCGCATCGCGCTGTCAGCCGGTGATGGATGAAAGCGTTTTGCGGCCTAGGTGATGGAAAAGAGAGTGGAGGAAACTGAATTAACAGTGAGAACAAATGGGCTTCAAATACCCCTGACTGCATGCTCTGCCAAATATAAGATATTAGCATTCAACTAGCAATGTTTCTGAAGGCGTACCTGGATAACTGCTGGATCAGTCAGGAAGCATAAAGCAGATTGTTAATACTTTATAGGTACTGCAGGTATAATGTGTTATAACTTGTTATGAGCATACATTAAATGGCTTATACAGTATAAGGCTATATTATGTCTATCAGGATCATTATGAGATGATAATAAGACAGAGTGATACATGGCATGCTAATGACAATTCATTGATTATAACTGCATAATGATGCATTATAGCCTACCTACTGTGCATTCAGAAAGTATTCACAAACCTTTACCTTTTCCACATTTTGTTGATTTACAGCCTGAATTTAAAATTGATTAAACTGATATTTTGTGTAATTGATCTACACACAATACCCCATATAGTCATAGTGGATTGTTTTTTTGTATATTTCTTTTTTTGTATTAATAAAAAATGTAAAGCTGAAAAGCATAAATAAGCTCAGGAATAAAAATGTGCTTAACAACTCGCATTATAAGTTGCATGGACTCATTCAGTGTTCAATAATTATTGGTTAACATGTACCCCCCCCACACACACACAATTATATGTAAGGTCCCTCAGTTGAGTAGTACATTTCAAACACCTTTCAACCACAAAGACCAGGGAGGTTTTTCAATGCCTTGCAAAGAATGGCACCGACTGGTAAATGTGTACAAATAAAAAAAGCAGACGCTGAATATCCATTTGAGCATGGTGAAGTCATTAATTAGGCTTTGGATGGCGTATCAATACACCCAGTCACTACAAAGATACAGGCGTCCTTCCTAACTCAGTTGCCGGAAAGGAAGGAAACTGCTCAGGGATTTCACCATGAGGCCAATGGTGATTTTAAAACAGTTACAGAGTTTAATGGTTGTGATATGAAAAAAACTGAGGATGGATCAACAACATTGTATTTACTCTACAATACTAACTTAAATGGCAGAGTGAAAAGAAGGAAGCCTGTACAGAATACAAATATTCCAAAACAGGCATCCTGTTTGCAAAACGCACGTAAAACAGCAAAAAATGCAGCAAACAAATTAACTTTTTGTCCTGAATACAAAGCCTTATGTTTGGGGCAAATCCAACACAACATCACTGAGTACCACTTAGGGGTGGGCGATATTAACAAAAACTAATATCACAAGCTTCAGAGATTTTTGCAGTTCGTTCCAGTCATTGGCAGCAGAGAACTGGAAGGAATGGCAGCCAAAGGAGGTATTGGCTTTGGGGATGACCAGTGAGATATACCTGCTGGAGCGCATACTGCGGGTGGGTGTTGCTATGGTGACCAATGAGCTAAGATAAGGCAGGGATTTGCCTAGCAGTGATATATAGATGGCCTGGAGCCAGTGGGTTTGGCGACGAATACAGTGTGGGAAAAAAGTATTTAGTCAGCCACCAATTGTGCAAGTTCTCCCACTTAAAAAGATGAGAGAGGCCTGTAATTTTCATCATAGGTACACATCAACTATGACAGACAAATTGAGAGAAAAAAATCCAGAAAATCACATTGTAGGATTTTTA
Organism: Coregonus lavaretus; assembly: GCF_964263955.1. Taxonomy (NCBI): domain Eukaryota; kingdom Metazoa; phylum Chordata; class Actinopteri; order Salmoniformes; family Salmonidae; genus Coregonus; species Coregonus lavaretus. The sequence goes on from NW_028156897.1 coordinate 12,395, forward strand.
ATGAATTTATTAGCAAATTATGGTGGAAAATAAGTATTTGGTCACCCTACAAACAAGCAAGATCTGGCTCTCACAGACCTGTAACTTCTTTTTTAAGAGGCTCCTCTGTCCTCCACTCGTTACCTGTATTAATGGCACCTGTTTGAACTTGTTATCAGTATAAAAGACACCTGTCCACAACCTCAAACAGTCACACTCCAAACTCCACTATGGCCAAGACCAAAGAGCTGTCAAAGGACACCAGAAACAAAATTGTAGACCTGCACCAGGCTGGGAAGACTGAATCTGCAATAGGTAAGCAGCTTGGTTTGAAGAAATCAACTGTGGGAGCAATTATTAGGAAATGGAAGACATACAAGACCAATGATAATCTCCCTCGATCTGGGGCTCCACGCAAGATCTCACCCCGTGGGGTCAAAATGATCACAAGAACGGTGAGCAAAAATCCCAGAACCACACGGGGGGACCTAGTGAATGACCTGCAGAGAGCTGGGACCAAAGTAACAAAGCCTACCATCAGTAACGCACTACGCCGCCAGGGACTCAAATCCTGCAGTGCCAGACGTGTCCCCCTGCTTAAGCCAGTACATGTCCAGGCCCGTCTGAAGTTTGCTAGAGTGCATTTGGATGATCCAGAAGAGGATTGGGAGAATGTCATATGGTCAGATGAAACCAAAATAGAACTTTTTGGTAAAAACTCAACTCGTCGTGTTTGGAGGACAAAGAATGCTGAGTTGCATCCAAAGAACACCATACCTACTGTGAAGCATGGGGGTAGAAACATCATGCTTTGGGGCTGTTTTTCTGCAAAGGGACCAGGACGACTGATCCGTGTAAAGGAAAGAATGAATGGGGCCATGTATCGTGAGATTTTGAGTGAAAACCTCCTTCCATCAGCAAGGGCATTGAAGATGAAACGTGGCTGGGTCTTTCAGCATGACAATGATCCCAAACACACCGCCCGGGCAAAGAAGGAGTGGCTTCGTAAGAAGCATTTCAAGGTCCTGGAGTGGCCTAGCCAGTCTCCAGATCTCAACCCCATAGAAAATCTTTGGAGGGAGTTGAAAGTCCGTGTTGCCCAGCGACAGCCCCAAAACATCACTGCTCTAGAGGAGATCTGCATGGAGGAATGGGCCAAAATACCAGCAACAGTGTGTGAAAACCTTGTGAAGACTTACAGAAAACGTTTGACCTGTGTCATTGCCAACAAAGGGTATATAACAAAGTATTGAGAAACTTTTGTTATTGACCAAATACTTATTTTCCACCATAATTTGCAAATAAATTCATAAAAAATCCTACAATGTGATTTTCTGGATTTTTTTTCTCATTTTGTCTGTCATAGTTGACGTGTACCTATGATGAAAATTACAGGCATCTCTCATCTTTTTAAGTGGGAGAACATGCACAATTGGTGGCTGACTAAATACTTTTTTTCCCCACTGTATGTGACTTCTGAAGGTAATTGGTTGCACCAGATCTTATTTAGGGGCTTCATAGCAAAGGGGGTGAATACTTATGCACACACCACTTTCCATTATTTATTTTTTAGAATTCTTTGAAACAAGTTATTTTTTTCATTTCACTTCACCAATTTGGACTATTTTGTGTATGTCCATTACATGAAATCCAAATAAAAATCCATTTAAATTACAGGTTGTAATGCAACAAAATAGGAAAAATGCCAAGGGGGATGAATACTTTTGCAAGGCACTGTATAACAGAGCTCTTCACCTCCGGCTAAAGACTGTGGAGGAGGCTGTCCCATGATGGTTTGTCATGGTAACCGCTTCACTGCGAGTACTGTTATGACTACCACACAGCTAAGAGCCAGGGGCAGTGTGGTCAAGCAGCCGTCAACAACACATCTGCTGTAGCACCATCCTCTGATCAACAACATCTGCTGTAGCGCCATCATCTGATCAACAACATCTGCTGTAGCACCATCCTCTGATCAACAACATCTGCTGTAGCACCATCCTCTGATTAACAACATCTGCTGTAGCACCATCCTCTGATCAACAACATCTGCTGTAGCACCATCATCTGATCAACAACATCTGCTGTAGCACCATTATCTGATCAACAAGATCTGCTGTAGCGCCATCATCTGATCAACAACATCTGCTGTAGCACCATCCTCTGATCAACAACACTGACTGATGCTGTTGTATTGCATTTAGGATTAGAGACACGTAACAACAAGAGACAGAAGAACTGTTTATAATAGATCGTAATCAATAAAACGTCACAATAAGGTGCAGAATGTTTGATTTGCCTTATATTTGAGATTCTTCAAAGTATTAGTAGTAGATTTGTTTAACACTTTTTTGGTTACTACATGATTCCATATGTGTTATTTCATAGTTTTGATGTCTTCACTATTATTCTACAATGTAAAAAATAGTAAAAAATTAAGAAAACCCTGGAATGAGTAGGTGTGTCCAAACTTTTGATTGGTACCGTAGGCCTACCTAGTGAAGTTGGCTAACATTATCCCCTTTTCAACATTGTTTTTAAGAGTGACAGACATGATAGGCTACATAACAGATCACGTCAATATGGCTAGTTAACAAGCTAACTTTCAGGGGATAAACTAGATGGCTATATCCAAATATTGTTTGATATGCTTGCCATCTATAGCGGTGAGGACAGTAGTCCGACTGGCAATTTCACCAGGATGATGTCTAGCGCTGATGCCTAATCTCTGATGAAGCAAGCTAAATGACACGTTGTTTGCTTTAGCTAGCTACATGTTAAATTGATCAGGCTACACTCACGTATCTGCAAATACATGATCCATTTATGTTTACCGAATGCTGTAAAACTCTGACGATAGAGCAAAATGTTGAATAATTGGAAATGTGTAGTTCAGACTATGCTTGTCAAGAGGTGATGATATTCAAACCAAATAGTTATAACATTTATTTAACAAGCCTTGAAAACGGCATGTAGTTGTCAATGGTTTTAGCGGAGCTGGAGGTCTCCTTGCCCCCCAGCAGCAAAATCCAACACTATTGTTAGGTTTTATTGATAATGACCTGTAGGATTAGACAGGAGGCAGTGGGCACTTTACCCTCAGAGCACTGGGTCACAGACTACACTGCCACGTACGCTGAATTACAACAACAAGCAGACACCATACATGGTCACACGCACACACAAACACCACCAACAACAAGGACGCCCACACGCACACACAAACACCACCAACAACAAGGACGCCCACACGCACACACAAACACAAACACCACCAACAACAAGGACGCCCACACGCACACACAAACACCACCAACAACAAGGACGCCCACACGCACACACAAACACCACCAACAACAAGGACGCCCACACGCACACACAAACACCACCAACAACAAGGACGCCCACACGCAAGAGAAATGGATGTATAAAACAAATAACTGCACACTGACAGCGTGAATGATAAAATGGAGAGGCTAACCAAAGGATCAGGAATGAGTTTAAAAAAAGAACAACTGTAATCCCCAAATTACTATGATACTGTGACCAAGTCAATCCTGAGTACATGGTCAGATGTTTGATGTGCACCAATGTCAACAACAGAGGATGTAGATCTGCGTCCCAAATCGCACCCTATTCCCTTTATGGTGTGCTACTTTTGTTCAGGGCCCTATGGAGCCCTAGTGCACTATAAAAGGAATAGGGTGCCACTTGGGACACATTCTGATGCCTTGCATTCCACTGGGTGCATTCCATTGAAGTCTGACCTCTCTAGCTGTGTCCCACTGAGATCGCTTCCTTCCTATTTACTCTCACTGACAGAAACAGTTTCCCAAACAAACAACCATCTATTTTCCTATGTGAGCAGTTATTCCCTGGAGCTCCCATCTTTCCTTCCTTCCTCGTCATACACATCACCGTCCGTCCATCCATCTACCATGCTGTCTCTAATGCTGTGTGCTTGTGCTACTTTCTCTCCTATTTTCGATAGATTTAGTCTTAGATAGATAGTCATTGTACAAGGTCATTGTTTTTGTATGAGGGCTTGAGACATGATGATGTGGCCTATTTCCTTCCTAGTGGCAGGGGAACGTTTCGGTCAGGAAATGGCTGAGTGTACTAACTGTCAAGTAAATTGGACCATCAATCTGAACAGCACATGACAGGCTGTGTTGGATTTATTTAACAAAATGGGAGGTTTTGGTTTTCAACTGTCCCTCTGGACTCCAAGAAGTGAAAATGACTACTGTTTAGATCAGGGGTGTCAAACTCATTCCATGGAGGGCCTAGTGTCTGCTGGTTTAGATTTTTCCTTTCAATTAAGCCTTAGACCACCAGGTGAGGTGAGTTCCTTACTAATTAGTGACCTTAATTCATCAATCAAGTACAAGGGAAGAGCGGAAACCTGCAGACACTCGGCCCTCCATGGAAAGATTTTGACACGTGGTTCTAGATTCTCACAGCAACAAGCATTACAAGACTGCCGTGGTCAACAACAGTGGGGTCAAGGGGCTTAAGTTCAGGCTAAGTGTCCCTGACACATTATCTACGAACATGACCAGTGTTCTGACACACTGACCAATGACACCTTGTCTGAGGGGGGCTTGGCTGAGCAGGGGTTAACAAAGGGTCTCTGTGACAGACAAGTGTCCAGCCAATGAGGAGTGAGCTGTGTGCTTCCAAGGGCCAATGAAAAGGCCTGCAGCACTACAGTAAACGGGCTTAGCCTTTACGTCTCCCAGTGATGACAAGATTAGACACCCCCCCCGCTGGAGGAAGAGCGTAGCATTCTGCTTCTTCACTCTGGAAAGGCTATTGTGCAGAGAGAGTGAAAGAGAGGAGAGAGAAAGAAAAAAGAGGACAGAGCGAGACAGCAGAGATTGAGAAAGAAAGAGGAGAGAGAGAGGGGGAGAGAGAGAGAAAGAAAGAACATGTGCAGGAGAAAAGAGCACAACAGGCAGACAGCCTTATGGGAAGCCATCCCAGAGTCAAAGTCAGCCAACAGGGGCACTGTTTCAACACCCCAGACCCCCACTCCTTCTGTGACCTTGTGTTAGTGAACTTAATCGAGAGCTTGTGGGTAGGGGGGGTTGCATAACATCACCCTGTCTGAGGGTTTGTTCCTCTGACATCATCTTCCGGAGGAAGAGGGGAGAACAGGCTGTCCGGGCCTCTCAGCACCTCGCTAAACAATAGAGGCCTCTTTCAGTAGCCGGCCCAGCCCAGCCCATTCCAGTCAAATCAAGCCCAGCAAGCCCAGTCAAACCCAGCCCAGAACCTCTGACCCCAGTCCCAGCTCCCACAGATCTTTCTGGGGATGTACACCTCCAGTAAAGGTATCCACACAGCCATCTATCTACCCATCAACAGGCATCAGTCAGACCCTCCAGTATAACCTTACTACCAGGTCTCCCAGGTATTTTAAGACTGCAATAGCTTAGTTTGAGAGGCACGAAGAGCAGCGTACTATATTTGCTATGACCTAGGGAAATTGTGTTGAAACATGCATACACTGAGTATACAAAACATTCACCAGGTGAATCTAGGTGAAAGACAATTGAGACATGGATTGTGTATGTGTGTCATTCAGAGGGTGAATGGGCAAGACAAAATATTTAAGTGCCTTTGAACGGGGTATGGTGGTAGGTGCCAGGCGCACCGGTTTGTGTCAAGAACTGCAACACTGCTGGGTTTTTCATGCTCAACAGTTTCCTGTGTGTATCAAGAATGATCCACAACCCAAAGGACATCCAGCCAACTTGACACAATTGTGGGAAGCATTGGAGTCACCTTGTAGAGTCCATGGCCTGACGAATTGAGGCTGTTCGGAGGGAAAAAGGAGGGGGTGCAACTCAATATTAGGAAGGTGTTCCTAATATTTGGTATACTCAGTGTATAAATCCATTGTAATGCCATTCATTTATCAGTACCCAATACAAAAGCTGAGCATCTTTTTTTGCAGCAAATGTGAAGACGTATACACCCAACAGAGGACATCCAGCTGAGAGCCAAACCGGAATCTAATTCAAAGAATCTGGAGTTAACACCCTAAATGTGCACGCCAATGAATTAATTTGACAAGTTCAGTATCTTCTTGCTTAGCCTACTTCTTTTAGTCAGTAGTCACACCTTAAAACCTGAGCCTTGAGACTTTGAGGTTCTATAGGTACTAGGCCTGTGTAATTGACTACAAACCAAGCTATAATGAGTTTGGTTGATGTACAATATACACTTTATTAGGTACACCCATCTAGTACCGGGTCGGACCCCCCTTTGCCTGCAGAACAGCCGGAATTCTTCGGGGAATTCTACAAGGTGTAAAAAACATTCCACAGGGATGTTGGTCCATGCTGACGCAATGGCATCACGCAGTTGCTGCAGATTGGACGGCGGTACATTCATGCTGCGAACAGCCCATTCCATCTCATCCCAAAGATGCTCTATTGGGTTGAGGTCTGGGGACTGCGCAGGCCATTCAAGTGAACTGAACTCTCTGTCATGTTCCAGGCAATGTTTTTCCCACTCCTCAATTGTCCAGTGTTGGTGATCGCCTGCCCACTGGAGCCGCTTCTTCTTGTTTTTAGCTGATAGCAGTGGAACCCGGTGTGGTTGTCTGCTGCCATAGCCAATCTGTGACAAGGATTGACGAGTTGTGCATTCCTAGATGCCGTTCTGCACACCACTGTTGGTTGAACTGCGCCGTTATTTGTCAGTTTGTGGCACGCCTGTTAGCTTGCATGATTCTTGCTATTCTCCTTCGACCTCTAATCAACAAGCTGTTTTCGCCCACAGGACTGCCGCCGACTGGATGTTTTTTATTTGTCGTATCATTCTCGGTAAACCCTAGACACTGTCGTGCATGAAAAGCCTAGGAGGGCGTCAGTTTCACCAACGATCATACCACGCTCAAAGTCGCTTAGGTCACTCGTTTTGCCCATTCTAACGTTCAATCAAACAGTAACTGAATGCCTCGATGCCTGTCTGCCTGCTTTATATAGCAAGCCACGGCCACGTGACTCACTGTCTGTAGGAGCGATCAATTTTCGTGAACCTAATAAACTGTCTTGAAGAAGCAAAATAATGAGAGCCACAGTATTGGGCCACTTGGGCTCAAAGCGACTGGTAGGGTTCAGAGTCATTTATGAGTATTGACAGTGTTTCTCTCCTGCCCAGACTCAGAAATACAGGGGCCTTCAACTCATGCTAGAAGAGACAATGTGTAGTCCTGCAGATGCATCCTGCACATACAGACACACACACACAAACGCACTCCTGTGGTGAGGCGTGATTCCATTTCACAGCCTGACACATGCTTGCACTACACACACACACACCTCAGCTATCTGTCCCCGCAACATAATTCTCTGAGTCACAAGGATGTCTGCGCCAGCCACTTCAGGGGGATATCCAGCAGTTTGTTTATTTGGTCCGGCCTTCCTCTATCTCTGTTCCAGGGCAGTCAGAGTGGTATTGGCACTGCCAGGAGAGAGAGAGGGAGGAAGGAGGGGAAGAGAGAGAGAGAGAGAGAGAGAGAGAGAGAGAGAGAGAGAGAGAGAGAGAGAGAGAGAGAGAGAGAGAGAGAGAGAGAGAGAGAGAGAGAGAGAGAGAGAGAGAGAGAGAGAGAGAGATAGGGAGATAGATAGGGAGAGGGAGAGGGAGAGGGAGAGAGAGATAGATAGGGAGAGGGAGAGATAGGGAGAGGGAGAGGGAGAGGGCAGCTCTTCTAAATTAGACTCCAGCTTCCCATCCTAACGTTGACTTCTTAAAAGACAGAGTGCCCACAAAACTATATGCACTTACTTATACAATAACAAATGGACAGGCTAATATGCACACATACAAATAAAAGGACGACACATCAATTTCCCACACAGACAGAGACACAAAGATACACAGATAAATGTACATGCATATAGAACAGAATCAAATACTCCTTGCCAAAGTTCTCTGGTAAACACAAGACATGGACACAAACACATTTATATTCATGTACAAATACGGTCACAAACAGAATAACCACAGACGTACATTACATCCACATGGACAAATAAAAACAAATGTCTATAAGCACAAACAAATACACCATCAAGAAACATTTTTTTCACACACAATCAGTACATTTATATACATTCAAAGACATCTGTAAAAACATCCAGCTGCATCTCCAGAGTGTCTTCTGAAGTTTTTATGACTTGTGTTTTACGATGGAATATGACGTTTTTAATTTCTCCGCTTGCGCAAGCCAATGGACTTGTGAGGTTGTTAACAATTCACGGGTGGTTTTCGACTACTTTCTACTCAGAGACAACTTGAATCAGGCTGAGCTTTGCTCTGGCCCCGTATTTCTGTCCATCTTATCATGCCAGAGTGCTACGTCTGAGTGAGCTGTGACAGGGTGAGTAGAGAAACAGAGAAGACAGAGAGAAGGAAAGGACAAGGTAGAGAGTGATAAAACAGAGTGGTAATGACAATAGAGGGAGTTAAACATGGTGTTAGAGAGAGAGAGCGAGTGTACGCAAGGCCAGAGTAGGACGTTAGAGTGAAAGGAGCAGCAGGGAGAAAGAGGGCAGAGAAAGTGAGGTCTGGGCGGGGGGTGGAGAGGCAGGGTCAAGCCCAGCTGCTGTTGCTAGGCTGTTGCTTGGCTGGCTGTCTCCTCCTGCACCCTCCTGGCTCCTGGCCAGGTTTTTTTTCTCCAAAAAGGAAGCTGGCTCAAGTCAAGGCATTTCACTGGTTCCTGAGTACACAGAGGGCAGGCCTGCTCCTAGTCCTAACCACACCAGGATCCAAGCTGGGGCCAGCGGGGGCAGGACGGGGGGGGGAAGGGCGTGGGTCACCATACACAATGCCCCCTTTCTCCACCACCTCTCCCCATTCACACTCCCTCTCCACAACTGCAGGGCATAGCGGTGGCACAGCCATGCAGGGCACAGTTGCAAAGACAGACAAGACACACAAAGAGAGAAAGTGACAGTCAAAGACCCAGATGCAAAGACTGAGTCCCATTATGATAGAACCCAGAGAGATCAGGATACAGACACAGACATATAGTGGCCCTCACCAAAACAACAGGATTCTGTATAGGCTAAAGGCTTACTTCCTGCATTCACACACAAACACAATCCTACAACCGCACACACACACAACCAAACTAACACACACACACAGTAGGGAATAGTGGCGTGACGTGGTGAGATGAAGTGACCCGTTGTGGAGGAATGTTTTGTCCTCATGCAGGACTATACAGTATCTCACAAAAGTGAGTACACCCCTCACATTTTTGTAAATATTTGAGTATATCTTTTCATGTGACAACACTGAAGAAATGACACTTTGCTACAATGTAAAGTAGTGAGTGTACCGCTTGTATAACAGTGTACATTTGCTGTCCCCTCAAAATAACTCAACACACAGCCATTAATGTCTAAACCGCTGGCAACAAATTGAGTACACCCCTAAGTGAAAATGTCCAAATTGGGCCCAATTAGCCATTTTCCCTCCCCGGTGTCATGTGACTCGTTAGTGTTACAAGGTCTCAGGTGTGAATGGGGAGCAGGTGTGTTAAAACACTCCCTCATACTGGTCACTGGAAGTTCACCATGGCACCTCATGGCAAAGAACTCTCTGAGGATCTGAAAAAAAGAATTGTTGCTCTACATAAAGATGGCCTGGGCTATAAGAAGATTGCCAAGACCCTGAAACTGAGCTGCAGCACGGTGGCCAAGACCATACAGCGGTTTAACAGGACAGGTTCCACTCAGAACAGGCCTTGCCATGGTCGACCAAAGAAGTTGAGTGCACGTGCTCAGCGTCATATCCAGAGGTGCTGGTATGAGTGCTGCCAGCATTGCTGCAGAGGTTGAAGGGGTGGGGGGTCAGCCTGTCAGTGCTCAGGCCGCACACTGCATCAAATTGGTCTGCATGGCTGTCGTCCCAGAAGGAAGCCTCTTCTAAAGATGATGCACAAGAAAGCCCGCAAACAGTTTGCTAAAGACAAGCAGACTAAGGACATGGATTACTGGAACCATGTCCTGTGGTCTGATGAGACCAAGATAAACGTATTTGGTTCAGATGGTGTCAAGCGTTTGTGGCGGCAACCAGGTGAGGAGTACAAAGACAAGTGTGTCTTACCTACAGTCAAGCATGGTGGTGGGAATGTCATGGTCTGGGGCTGCATGAGTGCTGCCGGCACTGGGGAGCTACAGTTCATTGAGGGAACCATGAATGCCAACATGTACTGTGACATACTGAAGCAGAGCATGATCCCCTCCCTTCGGAGACTGGGCCGCAGGGCAGTATTCCAACATGATAACGACCCCAAACACACCTCCAAGACGACCACTGCCTTGCTAAAGAAGCTGAGGGTAAAGGTGATGGACTGGCCAAGCATGTCTCCAGACCTAAACCCTATTGAGCATCTGTGGCGCATCCTCAAACGGAAGGTGGAGGAGTGCAAGGTCTCTAACATCCACCAGCTCCGTGATGTCATCATGGAGGAGTGGAAGAGGACTCCAGTGGCAACCTGTGAAGCTCTGGTGAACTCCATGCCCAAGAGGGTTAAGGCAGTGCTGGAAAATGATGGTGGCCACACAAAATATTGACACTTTGGGCCCAATTTGGACATTTTCACTTAGGGGTGTACTCACTTTTGTTGCCAGCGGTTTAGACATTAATGGCTGTGTGTTGTGTTATTTTGAGGGGACAGCAAATTTACACTGTTATACAAGCTGTACACTCACTACTTTACATTGTAGCAAAGTGTCATTTCTTCAGTGTTGTCACATGAAAAGATATACTCAAATATTTACAAAAATGTGAGGGGTGTACTCACTTTTGTGAGATGCTGTATATCCAGCTACACCAGAGGCTTATCCTGGTAACATGTATTCATGTTACCTGATGAAATTGCTGTACAATATGATCTTGTTGCCATCCGATGCACATTCAAATGTCATTTAAAAAAATCAAACACTGCACAGCTCTCCCTGTCCTCGGCCGTGCCCTGATTGCATTACTGCTGATGATATCTGGAAATGTGCATGTACACCCTGGCCCATCTACTGTTGCTAGCCCCAATTCTGACTTGTGCTCTGATATCTGTTTCACTGATTTCTGCTCTCATAAAAGCCTGGGTTTTCTGCACGTTAACACTAGAAGCTTATTACCTAAAATTGATCAATTGAAAGTGTGGGTTCACAGCTCCAATCCGTATGTGTTGGTCATTACTGAGATGTGGTTAAGAAAGAAGGTTTTGAACACTAAATCTTAAACTTTCTGGTTCTAACCTTTTTCGGCAAGACAGATCTTCCAAAGGTGGTGGAGTGGCAATCTTTACCAAGGAACACCTTCAGTGCTCGGTTGTCTCCACCAAGTCCGTCCCCAAACAATTTGATTTGCTGGTTTTAAGCATGAAACTTACAAATAGCTCTTTGTTGACTGTTGCTGGGTGTTATCATCCACCATCAGCACCTACCTGTACACTACCTGCCCTAAGCTCTCTCCTAGCCCCTTACACAAAGTCTGAATTTGTTCTGCTAGGTGACCTAAACTGGGACATGCTTAAACCAACTGACCAAGTCCTAAAGCAATGGGACTCCCTAAATCCTTCTCAGACTATTACCAATCCAATGGGTGTTTGGTATGACTCCAAACACCCAGAAACTCTCCTTGATGTTATCCTCACAAATAATCCTGATAGGTATCAATCTGGTGTTTTCTGTAATGACCTTAGTGATCACGGTCCTGATTGGTCATAGACGCTTGCTAAAAAACTTTAATGAGCAAGCCTTCCTTCATGACCTGGCCTCTTTAAATTGGTATAGAATCAGCTTGATCCCCTCTGTCGAAGACGCTTGAATCTTCTCTTTTTATGTTTTCAGTGGCATTGTTAACAAACACGCCCCCATAAACAAAAAGATAATTAAAAACATGTTTAGTCCCTGGTTCGACTGTGATCGGGCAGAGTTACTCCACCTCAAGACACGCATACTCAGGCTGACTGGCTCTCGTTCAGGCAAATGAGAAATAAGTGCACTCAGGCTATCCGTAAGGCCAAAGTTAGTTACTTTAAGGAGCAGTTCTCTCTCTGTGGATCTAACCCCAAGAAGTTTGGGAAAATGGTTAAAGACCTGGAGAATAAACCATCCTCCTCAGAGCTGCCCATGTCCCTTAATGTTAATGATGTGGTTGTTACTGACAAGGAGCACATGGCTGAGCTCTTTAATCACCACTTCATTAAGTCAGGATTCCTATTTGACTCAGCCATGCCTCATTGCCCGTCCAACATTTCCTCATCTCCCACCTCTTCTAATGCGACTAGCACCGATGCTCCTCCCTCTTTTTCCCCTGCCCCGCTACAAAGTTTCTCCCTGCAGGCAGTCACTGAGTCTGAGGTGCTAAAGGAGCCCCTTAAACTTGACCACAAAAAAACGTCTAGGTCAAATGGTTTAGATCCTATCTTCTTTAAGGTTGCAGCTCCTATCATCACCAAGCCTATCTCTGACCTTTTTAACCTGTCTCTCCTCTTTGAGGAGGTTCCCATTGCTTGGAAGGCAGCCACGGTGCGTCCTTTATTTAACCTCTTAAGGATTGGCCTAAAATGACATACCCAAATCTAACTGCCAGTAGCTCAGGACCTGAAGCAAGGATATGCATATTCTTGATACCATTTGAAAGGAAACCAGAGACAGCAGGGTTTCAAACTGTAGAACCCAGTTCCTACATTTGAATATAAAAATTGATTTTATCAAACAAAACTATGTTACATTTTATCTCTGGGACCCTTAGGATGACAAATCAGAGCAAGATTACTGAATGTAAGTACATTATTTACCTTCAGAGGTGAATGTTTCAAACCAGTTGCCGTGATACATTTTTTGTTGTTGTGCACTCTCCTCAAACAATATCATGGTATTTTTTCACTGTAATAGCTACTGTAAATTGGACAGTGCAGTTAGATTAACAAGAATTTAAGCTTTCTGTTTGCTTATTTTTTTCTTTAAGCAATGGCTTTTTTTCTGGCCACTCTTCAGTAAAGCCCAGCTCTGTGGAGTGTACGGCTTAAAGTGGTCCTATAGACAGATACTCCAATCTCCGCTGTGGAGCTTTGCAGCTCCTTCAGGGTTATCTTTGGTCTCTTTGTTGCCTCTCTGATTAATGCCCTCCTTTCCTGGTCCGTTAGTTTTGGTGGGCGGCCCTCTCTTGGCAGGTTTGTTGTGGTGCCATATCTTTCTATTTTTTAATAATAGATTTAATGGTGCTCCGTGGGATGTTCAAAGTTTCTGATATTTTTTTATAACCCAACTTTTTCCCTGACCTGTTTGGAGAGCTCCTTGGTCTTCATGGTGCTGTTTGCTTGGTGGTGTCCCTTGCATAGTGGTGTTGTAGACTCTAGGGCCTTTCAGAACAGGTGTATATATACTGATATCATGTGACAGATCATGTGACACTTAGATTGCACACAGGTGGACTTTATTTAACTAAATATGTGACTTCTGAAGGTAATTGGTTGCACCAGATCTTATTTAGGGGCTTCATAGCAAAGGGGGTGAATACATACAGTGGGGAGAACAAGTATTTGATACACTGCCGATTTTGCAGGTTTTCCTACTTACAAAGCATGTAGAGGTCTGTAATTTTTATCATAGGTACACTTCAACTGTGAGAGACGGAATCCAGAAAATACAGAAAATCACATTGTATGACTTTTAAGTAATTCATTAGCATTTTATTGCATGACATAAGTATTTGATACATCAGAAAAGCAGAACTTAATATTTGGTACAGAAACCTTTGTTTGCAATTACAGAGATCATATGTTTCCTGTAGGTCTTGACCAGGTTTGCACACACTGCAGCAGGGATTTTGGCCCACTCCTCCATACAGACCTTCTCCAGATCCTTCAGGTTTCGGGGCTGTCGCTGGGAAATACGGACTTTCAGCTCCCTCCAAAGATTTTCTATTGGGTCCAGGTCTGGAGACTGGTTAGGCCACTCCAGGACCTTGAGATGCTTCTTACAAAGCCACTCCTTAGTTGCCCTGGCTGTGTGTTTCGGGTCGTTGTCATGCTGGAAGACCCAGCCACAAACCATCTTCAATGCTCTTACTGAGGGAAGGAGGTTGTTGGCCAAGATCTCGCGATACATGGCCCCATCCATCCTCCCGTCAATACGGTGCAGTCGTCCTGTCCCCTTTGCAGAAAAGCATCCCAAAATAATGATGTTTCCACCTCCATGCTTCACGGTTGGGATGGTGTTCTTGGGGTTGTACCCATCCTTCTTCTTCCTCCAAACACGGCGATTGGAGTTTAGACCAAAAAGCTCTATTTTTGTCTCATCAGACCACATGACCTTCTCCCATTCCTCCTCTGGATCATGCAGATGGTCATTGGCAAACTTCAGACGGGCCTGGACATGCGCTGGCTTGAGCAGGGGGACCTTGCGTGCGCTGCAGGATTTTAATCCATGACGGTGTAGTGTGTTACTAATGGTTTTCTTTGAGGCTGTGGTCATTGACCATCATTTGTGTCAGGAAGTAGCTAGCAAGTTAGCTTGGGCGCTTGACTTCTGTTGTGCAGTACAGAACGCTCGGATCAACCCTTAAAGAGATGGGTTCAGCCACCGAGTCATGGCTGAATGACGACATTGATAACATACAGCTGGCGGGATATACGCTGCATCGACAAGATAGAACAGCTGCCTCCGGTAAGACAAGGGGTGGCGGTCTGTGTATATTTGTAAACAACAGCTGGTGCACGAAATCTAATATTAAGGAAGTCTCAAGGTTTTGCTCGCCTTAGGTCGATCAGCTATGTAGACCACACTATTTACCAAGAGAGTTTTTATCTATATTTTTCATAGCTGTCTATTTACCACCACAAACCGATGCTGGCACTAAGACCGCACTCAATGAGCTGTGTAAGGCCATAAGCAAACAGGAAAACACTCATCCAGAGGTGGTGCTTCTAGTGGCAGGGAAACTTAAATCCGTTTTACCTCATTTCTACCAGCATGTTAAATGTGCAACCAGAGGGAAAGAAAACTCTAGACCACCTTTACTCCACACACAGAGATGCATACAAAGCTCTCCCTCGCCCTCCATTTGGCAAATCTGACCATAACTCTATCTTCCTGATTCCTGCTTACAAGCAAAAACTAAAGCAGGAAGCACCAGTGACTCGGTCAATAAAGAAGTGGTCAGATGACGCAGATGCTAAGCTACAGGACGGTTTTAATAGCACAGACTGGAATATGTTCCGGGATTCTTCCGACGGCATTGAGGAGTACACCACATCAGTCACTGGCTTCATCAATAAGTGCATCGATGACGTCGTGCCCACAGTGACCGTACGTACATACCCCAACCAGAAGCCATGGATTACAGGCAACATTCGAACTGAGCTAAAGTGTAGAGCTGCCGCTTTCAAGGAGCGGGACTCTAACCCGGACACTTATAAGAAATCCCACTACGCCCTCGACGAACCATCAAACAGGGAAAGCGTCAATAACAGGACTAAGATTGAATCGTACTACACCGGATCCGACACTCGTCGGATGTGGCAGGGCTTGCAAACTATTACAGACTACAAAAGGGAAGCACAGCCGCGAGCTGCCCAGTGACACAAGCCTACCAGACGAGCTAAATAACTTCTATGATCGCTTCGAGGCAAGAAACACTGAAGCATGCAAGAGAGCATCAGCTGTTCCGGACGACCGTGTGATCACGCTCTCTGTAGCCGATGTGAGTAAGACCTTTAAACAGGTCAACATTCACATGGCCGCAGGGCCAGACGGATTACCAGGAAGTGTACTCTGAGCATGCGCTGACCAACTGGCAAGTGTCTTCACTGATATTTTCAACCTGTCCCTGACTGAGTCTGTAATACCAACATGTTTCAAGCAGACCACCATAATCCCTGTGCCCAAGAACACTAAGGTAACCTGCCTAAATGACTACCGACCTGTAGCACTCACGTCTGTAGCCATGACGTGCTTTGAAAGGCTGGTCATGGCTCACATCAACACCATTATCCCAGAAACCCTAGACGCACTCACATTTGCATACCGTCCCAACAGATGATGCAATCTCTATTGCACTCCACACTGCCCTTTCCCACCTGGATAAAAGGAACACCTACAGTGAGGGAAAAAAGTATTTGATCCCCTGCTGATTTTGTACGTTTGCCCACTGACAAAGAAATGATCAGTCTATAATTTTAATGGTAGGTTTATTTGAATAGTGAGAGACAGAATAACAACAAAAAAATCCAGAAAAACGCATGTCAAAAATGTTATAAATTGCATTTGAATGAGGGAAATAAGTATTTGACCCCCTCTCAATCAGAAAGATTTCTGGCTCCCAGGTGTATTTTATAAAGGGAGTGCTCCTAATCTCAGCTTGTTACCTGTATAAATGACACCTGTCCACAGAAGCGATCAATCAATCAGATTCCAAACTCTCCATCATGGCCAATACCAAAGAGCTCTCCAAGGATGTCAGGGACAAGATTGTTGACCTACACAAGGCTGGAATGGGCTACAAGACCATCGCCAAGCTGCTTGGTGAGAAGGTGACAACAGTTGGTGCGATTATTCGCAAATGGAAGAAACACAAAATAACTGTCAATCTCCCTCGGCCTGGGGCTCCATGCAAGATTTCAGCTCGTGGAGTTGCAATGATCATTAGAACGGTGATGAATCAGCCCAGAACTACACAGGAGGATCTTGTCAATGATCTCAAGGCAGCTGGGACCATAGTCAACAAGAAAACAATTGGTAACGCACTACGCTGTGAAGGACTGAAATCCTGCAGCGCCCGCAAGGTCCCCCTGCTCAAGAAAGCACATATTCATGCCCGCCTGAAGTTTACCAATGAACATCTGAACGATTCAGAGGACAACTGGGTGAAAGTGTTGTGGTCAGATGAGACCAAAATGGAGCTCTTTGGCATCAACTCAACTCGCCGTGTTTGGAGGAGGAGGAATGCTGCCTATGACCCCAAGAACACCATCCCCACCATCAAACATGGAGGTGGAAACATTATGCTTTGGGGGTGTTTTTCTGCTAAGGGGACAGGACAACTTCACCGCATCAAAGGGACGATGGATGGGGCCATGTACCGTCAAATCTTGGGTGAGAACCTCCTTCCCTCAGCCAGGGCATTGAAAATGGGTCGTGGATGGGTATTCCAGCATGACAATGACCCAAAACACACGGCCAAGGCAACAAAGGAGTGGCTCAAGAAGAAGCACATTAAGGTCCTGGAGTGGCCTAGCCAGTCTCCAGACCTTAATCCCATAGAAAATCTGTGGAGGGAGCTGAAGGTTCGAGTTGCCAAACGTCAGCCTCGAAACCTTAATGACTTGGAGAAGATCTGCAAAGAGGAGTGGGACAAAATCCCTCCTGAGATGTGTGCAAACCTGGTGGCCAACTAAAAGAAACGTCTGACCTCTGTGATTGCCAACAAGGGTTTTGCCACCAAGTACTAAGTCGTGTTTTGAAGAGGGGTCAAATACTAATTTCACTCATTAAAATGCAAATCAATTTATAACATTTTTGACATGCGTTTTTCTGGATTTTTTTGTTGTTATTCTGTCTCTCACTGTTCAAATAAACCTACCATTAAAATGATAGACTGATCATTTATTTGTCAGTGGGCAAACGTACAAAATCAGCAGGGGAGGGGAGGAGATGGGAGAGGAACAGAGGGGAGGAGATGGGAGAGGAACGTAGGGGAGGAGATGGGAGAGGAACAGAGGGGAGGAGATGGGAGAGGGACGGAGGGGAGGAGATGGAAGAGGTACAGAGGGGAGGAGATGGGAGAGGAACAGAGGGGAGGAGATGGGAGAGGTACAGAGGGGAGATGGGAGAGGAACAGAGGGGAGGAGATGGAAAAGGAACGGAGGGGAGGAGATGGGAGAGGTACAGAGGGGAGGAGAGCAACAGCCCAGAAGTAACCTGCTGCGCTCCAGTCTGGACCCCTGCTGAGTGGGGCAGGGCGCACACACACACACATACACTGCTCAATGCACACAATGTGGTACAGTATGTTTCCAAAGAAGATCAGAACAGAGTATTAAGGTTCTTCAATGAAAAGAACACCCTCCCTACAGTCAAACATGGGGGAGGTTTGAGAATGCTGTGGGGTTGCTTTGCTGCCTCTGGTACTGGGGGCCTTGAATGTGCGCATGGCATCATGAAATCAGCAGATTTTCAACCCAGTGTCCAAAAACTGGGTCTCCATTGAAGGTTGTGGGTCCTCCAGCAGGACAACAACCCCAAACACACATCAAAAAGCACCCAGGAATGGTTCAAGAAGAAACGCTGGACTATTCTGGAGTGGCCGGCGAAGAGTCCCGATCTGAAATCACATCCATTACCTATGGCGAGAGCTGAACACATCAGTTGGTGGAGGGCACCCCTCAAACATGAAAGAAATAGAGCAGTTTGCTGAAAAGTGAGCCCAATTGCCAGTAGAAAGGTGCAGAGAGCTACAATAAGCATTTGTCAGGAGTTATCTTGGCCAAAAGCTGTGCAAGCAAGTACTAGTTTCAGGGTGCCAATACTTTTGTCCATGCCAATTGACTATTTTCTCAATTAAAATTCTAAACTTAAGTTTACAAAAATACAATTTATTCTGCAATGTTGAAAATCCAATAACAAGGTGTGGAGACAAAAAGTTTTTAATTTCAACGTATTTGAGAAGAAATTGGTAATTATTTAAGAAAAGTGCAAGGGTGACCTACCATATAGAGTATATGACCTTAGACAGCCCTCTGGGCCACTCTCCAGGACACAGGCTAATTATAGCCATTTAGGGCCCTCCCCTCTGCCTGTGACCCCTCAGTAAAAGGACAGGGGGCATGGGACTGGCCAGTGACATGGAGGACAGAGACCTGGAGAGCACACTCACTAACCCAGCCACTCAGGCATGAGGCATCTCCACTATATCTGTCAATAATATACAGTTGTGTGTGTGTGTGTGTGTGTGTGTGTGTGTGTGTGTGTGTGTGTGTGTGTGTGTGTGTGTGTGTCTCGGTGTGTGCGTGCATGCATGTGTGTGTGTACAGGCATCATGCTGACCCCTTTATTGGGAACCATTCGTTTCACTGTGCTGTTTCCTGTTCCCATCAGCCAGCAGTGTGGGCTGGGAATTCCTGCATTCCGTAGACAAAAGGGCTTCACAGCGCTGTTACTGACAAGGTGTTTTACTGTGGCCCTTTGAGCGTCGTAACGGAGGTGAGGGAAAGAGCCGTGAAAAAAACTAAAACAAGAATCACAGCTCACAGAGGAGCCAAGATTGTGGTGATTCCTTTTTTAAAGGGACTTGTTAAAGGCTAGGTAGCATAAACTTAACAACATGTAACATATGGATTTACATTAGTATACGCATCAAAAGTCCTACTGCAAAATTACACTTGGTTTTCTATTTTTCAAGTTATTACATAAAACCGATCAGAATTCCGAAGAATGCGTGTTTTCGCGGGGTGTGAAGTTATATGGAGGTTCCGGCAAGCCAGCCTATTCCCTATAATGTAAACTTCAACAGAAATAGCTTCAAATGTATATCTAACAAAAATATAAAACGCAACATATGTAAAGTGTTGGTCCCATGTTTCATGAGCTGAAAAGAAAGATCCCCGAAATTAGGAACTTCCAACAGAGCTGTTAATTTCCCTACCATAAGGTGAGGCACCATTTTAGAGAATTTGGCAGTACGTCCAACCGGCCTCACAACTAAAGACCACGTGTAACCACGCCACCCCAGGACCTCCACATCCGGCTTCTTCACCTGTGGGATCGTCTGAGACCAGCCACCAGGACAGCTGATGAAACTGTGGGTTTGCACAACCGAAGAATTTCTGCACAAACTGTCAGAAACAGTCTCAGGGAAGCTCATCTGCGTGATCGTCATCCTCACCAGGGCCTTGACCGACGTGTACGACAGCATGTTCCAGTTCCCGCCAATACCCAGCAACTTCGAACAGCCATTGAAGAGGAGTGGGACAACATTCCACAGGCCACAATTAACAGCCTGGGCAACTCTATGCGAAGGAGATGTGTCGCACTGCATGAGGCAAATGGTCACACTGGATACTGACTGGTTTTCTGATCTGCGTTCCTACCTTTTTTAAGGTATCTGTGACCAACAGATGCATATCTTTATTCCCAATCATGTGAAATCCATAGATTAGGGCCTAATGAAATTATTTCAATTGACTGATTTCCTTATATGAACTCTAACTCAGTAAAATCTTTGAAAATGTTAGATGTTGCGTTTATATTTTTGTTCAGTGTATATACAGTACCAGTCAAAAGTTTGGACACACCTACTCATTCAAGGGTTTTTCTTTATTTTTACTATTTTCTACATTGTAGAATAATAGTGAAGACATCAAAACTATGAAATAACACATATGGAATCATGTAGTAACCAAAGAAGTGTTAAACAAATCAAAATATATTTTATATTTGTTTAACACTTTTTTGGTTACTACATGATTCCATATGTGTTATTTCATAGTTTTGATGTCTTCACTATTATTCTACAATGTAGCATATAGTCAAAATAAAGAAAAACCCTGGAATGTGTAGGTGTGTCCAAACGTAAAACTTTGAGCTGGATTGCCTGTCTTTGCAATTCGTTTCTTTCGTTTGCGCTCGTTAGCATATTTAGCTAGCAGCCTCCACGGAAATTCGCTATTACTTGTGTTAATTTTGTTAGCATTCTGGTAATAGACACCCAATGGGCTTTTTTGCGTTTATGGTGCCCCCTTGTGTACTAAGCCGGTAATACCGTAAATCCCAGTGTGAGAGAAGGACGGTATGAGGAAATGAAAATCTGGATACCGCCCAACCCTACCATCTAACCAGTTATCAAATAATGTTACCGGTATATGCAGTTATATATTTTAGCCAGCAAGCCAGCCAGCTATAGTTAGTTTTGCCAGGGACCTCACGATACAATATTATCACAATACTTTGTTGCCAATACGATATTTATTGCGATTCTCACAATTTTATATTTATTGCTATTCGATTCAAGGATTTTATTGCGATTCGATGTTCCAAACATATTGCTCACCATATGTCTGCTGCAGAGCGACAAAGGAGCCATAACAAAACACGTTTTGATCAGTCATGGAACTAAAAGCGCTGAAAATAAATTGGCTCCTTATTTATTTTTTTAAGATGGAGAACAAGCTATGAAGGAAAAATACTGGAGTTTTTGTGCAAGTACAGCCAACTAGAGCAGAAATATTGCGATATTTTCAAAATGATACGATATATCATCAAAAATAATATCCCAATATGTAACTATCAATTTTTCCCCCATCACTACTAGCTAGCCAGCTATCTAGCCAACCACCAGGGTCGACATAGCCAAGTAGTAAGCCAGAGAACACCAACTAGTCTAGCACAGGCAGGAAGCGTGATCACACAATCGTCCGGAACAGCTGGTGCTCTCATGCATGCTTCAGTGTTGCTTGCCTCAAAGCGAGCATAAAAAGGCATTTAGCCCGTCTGGTAGGCTCGCGTCACTAGGCAGCTCGTGGCTGGATTTCCCTTTGTAGTTTGTAATCGTTTGCAAGCCCTGCCACATCTGACAAGCATCAGAGCCGGTGTAGTAGGATTCAATCTTAGTCCTGTATTGACACTTTGCCTGTTTGATGGTTCGTCTGAGGGCATAGCGGGATTTCTCATAAGCATCCGGATTAGTGTCCCGCTCCTTGAAAGCGGCAGCTCTATCCTTTAGCTTGGTGCGGATGTTGCCTGTAATCCATGGCTTCTGGTTGGGATATGTACGTACGGTCACTGTGGGGACGACGTCGTCGATGCACTTATTGATTAAGCTGGTGACTGAGGTGGTATACTCCTCAATGACATTGGATGAATCCCGGAACATATTCCAGTCTGTGCTAGCAAAATAGTCCTGTAGTGTAGCATCCGCGTCATCTGACCACTTCCGTATTGAGTGAGTCACTGGTATCCGGCTTATCTCCATCACTACTGACACTTGCGATGTACCCGTAGGTCGGTAGGAAACAGAGGTTGCAAGCTTCACATTCACGCTCGGCACAGCACCTGGTTTCAGTCAGTTTCATTCCAAATCCTGTCTTCCACTGGTTATAGCCGTCAAAGTCCTCCGGCGTGAAATGAGCACTGCATACAGTAGACGTCCCGCAGTTCCCTCTCCAATTCGCTCGCTTCAACGGGACAAACTTTAAAGCTAGCGTCTCGTTTTTGGGCCACAAATTAGTCGTAACCACATCCTTGTGGGTATTACTGCACCCACCAACAACAAACCTCCTTGGCATACTTAGCTTTTTAAAAAGCTGTTGGGTCTGAAATGTAAACTAACACTAGCTACGCATTAGAGAAAACTACAACACTCACTCGCTCGACTACCAAACGCACAGGAGAAGAGGAGATGCACTTTTTTGAATGAATTTATATGGTTTCTTCTTCATGGATGTACATAGTAGCTCACCAATGCCAACACTTGGTCTTGAATATAATTGCATGCTAGCATGGCTAGTAGCTAACATTAGCCAGCAGGAGCTAGCTAGGTAGCACCGATTCTCCATATGACGTTTACAATAGTGCATTGTGGGTAGTTCCGAAGATATCCAAAAATAAGTTGACTACAACTAAGTTACTAAGTAATTGACCACACTACGTTGTTACTTTGGTGAGAAAAAAACTCATGCTACGTACCCTTTCAAACCTGAACAAACAGAGAAGTTGTAAGGAGGGTAAGGAGAGCGTCCTGGATGACTGAAAACAAACCAAGGAGTCAGGGAATACAACTCTCTGTGAGCGAAACGTTGACACACTGATTATGTAAAGGTCTGGAATGCTGGCTCGGATGCTCTGGGTGTGTTCTCTTGTTCTATGTAAGCACAGCAGCTCAGGACACCTGCCCCTCTATGACCAATAGATGCCTTACCAGTAGAACTCAGAGGAACTAAACTGAGAACCCATGTTTGCACCTTGGACAGACACAGGCCTCCCAGACAGCAACAGTAACAACAAGGGGGAAGTTGACAGTGTTTTTAGACCATAGCAACTGGATCATCCACAGCACTCTTCTAAACTACCTACCTTTAGGGCAAAACATGTTCTGCTAGAGCTTATGGAGCTCTACCACATACAAATAATCGCTGTTCCAGCAACCCACCCAGACAGGGAAGAGAGAAGGAAAAGATGATCGGATCATTTCATTAAACCATTGATGACACTGAAGAGAAACACAAGCCAGTCCAAGCAACACTGTTTACTGAGATCCTACACTGACAACCAGGTTGGGATCTCTTTGTTGAGAGAGCATCTGCCACCGCTCTCTGCCAGCATAGAACACAGATTCAGCATGTAGACCGACTGGTTTTTTCCAGTTTGTTTGTGCAGTTAACAAGTCAGTGCCTCAAAGGAAGCTCTTTCATAGAGTATAATTGAGTGGTTTGAGACTGATTGACTTCTGGTGGCTGGGATGAAAGGGTACAACTCGTGAGAGCGTCAGTGATGATTCTATAATGGCTGAGGGATTGAGGATTCAACGGGGAGGCAGGGAACGTCAGGGGCAAAGCCGGTGTTCTAAATTATCTTCTGGTTAGAAGGACACAATGGATCAATTTGGGTCCCAAGGTAAAACCAGTTGAGAACCACTGATTTAGATGACACGCCCCTAACACAGAGCACAGAGCTAACGTAGTTTCACAATAGAGCAGCCAAGAGACCAAAAATGTAACGTTATAATCTCCTTTTGATATTCCCTGTATGATTTCCAATGGCCATGTGTCTCCTGCCTCTCTCCTCAGATTAAAGCCTCTATGCATTCTTTTGAATTATTTTTTTTAAATCATCACTATATGTCTAATAAATCACTGTGTGTGTTTATGTAATGAAAATAACTCCAACATAATTTTAATAATTTAGTTCCCTGAGCCTCTTTTGGCCATTGAAATGCTGTCTGATCGTGTGGGAGATTAGGAACAAATTAGAAGATATTTACATACACAGCCCTGATTGGCTGATAGGATGGTCTAGAGCCCACTCTCTTACCCAGATGAATGGTCATTGGTGTATTATAAAATAAGATCAGATTGTGACTTCATGATCTGGGCCAAAAACTCCATCCCACCTGAACAGGCAGACATTTCTGGCCTTTTTTCAAACAGCTCTTACACAAAAAGGACATTATCATCATTTTCACAACTTCAGAGTATTATTTTAACCTTCTAGTGTGGAAATATCAAATGTTTAACTGCAACGCCCCTTTAAAGGGGCAGTTCAGAAGCTCTGCTCATCAAAGAACAGAAGAACAGACACTTTGTGTTCTCTGTGAGGTGGACTGTAATGCTCAGTCCCAAAATGACTAAATTGTTATGTATAATGTTCACATCAACGATATCACACTGACTACGTCAGAACCAGTACAGTCCTATTTCACTTAGAAATGGATAAGCATTGCATCATTAGGCCTCTCTTCCTCCCCATCTCTCTCTCCGTCTCTGACACATGCACCCACTTTTGCCCCCTTAGGGACTTGTGAGTCCCACACATAAAGTATGCAGCTGCAGATGGAGTGTTCATAAGCCGGGTTAGAGTAACTAACTGCACATGGCATGTGGTGTTGTTTTCTGTTTTCTCTCACAGAGCTTCTGGAGACCACACCAGAGTAAGCATGACACCTTGGTCAGAGACATTCTTCAGCTAGCCCCTCTTAACTCTTAACATGTAAAAGCAGCACACCTGGGAATTCACACAGTAAACTGGCTCATGTAGTCTACTGTACACAGTTCAGGGGAAAGTCGGAAGTGAGAGCCTATACACGCTGGTCCCTGCCACATCAGACACCGTCTGAGATAGACTACAGCTTTCCCGCTCTCCCTGTCGATTGTCACCCTGTGATTTGTACGCCTAAATTTGAAATTGTCACTTCAAATGAAACGCCCTGCATGACTTGGGTGAGAAAGCAACGATATGACATGACAACACTGCACATCGAATAGCAGGTGAAAGAAGAGGGAGGACATCAGCTCCAGCGAGAGAGGCAGGGAATCAGACGTGACAGTTTCCATAGGTGCGGTCACCCTTTGCGTATAGTCTACATTACTTACCTGTAAACTCAGGGCGATCTGGCGGATGTACATCATGTTCAGGTCCTCCAAAATGCGCAGTTTGTCCTCCATGTCTGCGTATCTGTCCATTGGCATCCCTCGAAGAAATATCCACAAATTGCGGTAGCCTATGCTTGAAGTTCTATCTTCCACACACCCCTTTTTAACTTAATTTGTTACAATTGTGAGGCGTTTAATGGAGCTGAGAACTCAAATTCCCCAGGAAAAAATGCTAAGAACGGTCATGATGGCAAATGAAAACAAACTTAGCAGACAGTAACATGAAGAATGAGAGAAAACAGATCCACTTTGATAATGTACTGTTAGATAAAGTACAGGTGGCGCGCAGCCCACAAGTCTCCAAAACCAATACGCAAAGAGCATACACCGTAACCTTTTTGTCTTCCGAAGTGTTCAAAACAGTTTCTCTGTTAAAACTGCACAGCACTGACTTTTCCGCGAACCAAAGAGTTGGAGAGACTTGTGCGAGCGCCCTAACAGCATACTTGTTCATAAAACATACAGCTAGTCCACAGTGCATATTCTTCGCTACTGTTTTTTTCAAGCAACAAAGGGCTTCTCAAACACCCACAGTCAACACCCCTCCTGGGCAGTTGGGGAAAGAATTGTCCTTTTTTAATGCAATTCTCCTCTTCGTGTCCTTGCGTCCTGATTGTGAGTGCAGTCTGTCCGCTGTGACAAGACCTCTCCACAAAGGGCATCGCCTCCGCGGGAGCGAACAGCACAACAACACCACTGTGAGCAATATCGCCACAGGAGCCGGGGTCCCTCGCGCTAAATTAACCCGTACAACGCGCCTCTCGCAACGGAACATTAAACATAAAATGTGTGTGTGTGTGTGGGGGGGGGGGGGAATACTGTCTCCACTTCCTTTAAAATAAACAAATACGAAATACCAGATAATTAAAGGGGCATTTAAAAAAAGGGAGTGGGGTGGGGGTTAGCTTTGTTCTTTTCAGACACTTGATAACAAATGATTAAATTAAAACCGTGTTATCACGGTTTGATAAAACAATTAAAAAATATGCCCAACCTAACAGCAAATTAAAGATTAACCCCTGAAAACCTCGGTGTCATACAGCAAAGGTGACAATGAATGAGATGAGAAAAATATCTGAATTATTATTCATATATTAAGAGTGGTCATTGTTCTTGTCTGGATATTCACGGACAAGAGGGAACTATTATGCATAATGTCGGACACGGGGTCAATGGCTTTTGGGATGTCCAATTAAAATGCATATTTGACAATACAAGTCCCTTGTGACACAAATTATATATAATAATAATAATAATAATAATAATAATAATAATAATAATAATAATAATAATAATAATAATAATATGCCATTAAATCTTTCATTGCTTATTTAAGAATGTATTATAGACTATTCAGGAAAACCCTGTCCATTTTAAAAGAGGCGTCCTCAAAAGGAAAACAGGCTAATGGATGGAATTCTTCAATTTAAATAAAACAAAAAATGATCTACTATCATTAATATAATTATGAAAACTATAGGTCTATTACTGAATTTGATACTCTAAAAATTAGTTCAACTTTCCAGCGTTTTCTCAGTTGACGCAGCCAAATGTTGGTGCCCAGTCTTCAACTCTCGAAGTGCTGGCTCTCCAACCTGCATGTTTCTAGTTATTTATAGTGTGTTTCCTCTTCCCCAGTGGAGCTTCGGAGTCCTGAAACGGAGAGAATCCCAAAGCTAAACGTTCTAGAGTCCACTTTCTGCCAAAGGTTCTTCTCACTTTCCTCTAAGAAACTTCTGGGTTTATGTCTATTGTGTTCTTCAAAACATTAACGAAATGGAGATGGCTGAAATCAAGAAAACTGCTCCCATCCAGGGCCGATCCCACCATAATCTTATGTCTCCTGTCTCATTTGCGCGCGTCCTGTAGCAGGTTTCGCTGTTCCAGTGAATTACCGATGATGTGCCAGTGCATCTGGTGTAAGTGTATCCTTCCATGTGGCGTGGCATGGCGTGGGAGAGACCACAAGAGAAGCTCCTCACAGGAAACTGGGGTCATCTCGCGAACAACTCTCATGACCTTCTTACACACTTTCCTCTGTTGTTCACAAACACTAACAAATAAACACACGTGCACGCACGAAAAGCCTCCACCCTGAAAAGCCTCCCCAAGAAAAGCCTCCACCCTGAAGTTTAAATTACCCAGCTAATCTGCCTTAGACACTGGGTTAGGCTACATACAGTAAGAAAATAGATGTATTGTTCTAGTGGAGGGAGGTGGAAAGATACATAGTGGAGTAAAATGCACTGGAGGGAGGGTGTTGAGTGTTTATGAAAACAGCCTGTGATTGGTTCAGAGGTTCAGCCTCCTGACTCCCCAGCAGTCCCCTCAGAAACTCTATCTGACATATGTAACTCTGCAGCAACAGGTTGGGCAAAATCCCCCATACAGTATGTCACTTATCAAAACTTAAAAACCACTGTTCAAAAACAACATTACAATGTTAAAACAAAAATTCACTCTTAATCAACGTAAGGAATTCTCTGCATAGTGCTCTCAGAGGCATGAGAGAACACCTATTCTCATCTCTCAAGACACATGGTGGTTCACATGGAATGAGCCACAGTTCCAATGCTGATTCCCCCCCCATGTCTGACCATACATGTTTCTCAAATCTCCATCCAATTAAAACACTTCCAACAATCACTGATCCATTCACTGCTCCATTACCAAACCAACTGCAGACAATTGATTGTGAAACCAAGTCCCTTTCAGGCAGTGCTTGACTTTTGGGTGCCGGTACGGTTTATATTTAGGTGCAGGAGCTCCACAATACTTTTGAGTTCATTTTCTATTAGAGGAACAGGAGCTCAAACAGCAGAACATTTGAGATGACGGTACTCAGCTCCGGTGAGCTCCTGCCCATGTCAAGCACTGCTTTCAGGACTGTCTAGGACTGAAGAATGTAGTAGAGTTGCAGTGCAAACACATCAAATCAAATCACATTTTATTGGTCACATACACGTGTTTAGCAGATGTTATTGCGGGTGTAGTGAAATGCTTGTGCTTCTAGCTCTGGACTAAGCATGGACTAAGATACAGTAGAATAGTATAGAATAAAGTATATACATATGAGATGGGTAATGCAAGATATGTAAACATTATTAAAAGTGGCTAGTGTTCCATTTCTTAAAGTGGCCAGTGATTTCTAGTCTATGTCTATGGCAGCAGCCTCTAATGTGCTAGTGATGGCATGTGGAATACACAACTACCTAATAGAACAGGTTCAATAGACCCAAGGGAGAGCCAGGTTAACTTTACCAAAACACAAAGGCTGACACACACAGCCAGGACAAGAGCCTGGAGGCTGAACGCAGAAAAGAAAGAAAACAGCTATTATCTAAATGAGTGTGCGCTAAGGGGCGGCTAGTTGAAATACAGCCCGCTGGTGTGGTAATGTTACCTGGACATGCCACTGACGCCACAGAGGGGACTCTCAGTCTCAGGTATTTAGGGAGGGCAAATTAGCGTTGACTGTAGTGGAGCCAGATGTGCTAATTGGCTAACGGGAGGTATGTGAAGTCACTCCATTGCCCATTCAGGTATTAGGGCACATCTTTAGATCCTGGATTAATGTGATTCTAGGACTTCGAGGCAGTGAAATCTCTGCTTTGAGGGAGTAGGTCACCTACACAGAGCCAATAACTATTCTAGAATTTTAGCATCAGAACTACTCAGTTGCTTCTTTTACATTACAGAACCATTCTATTATACCTGCATCTATGTTCACCATATTTGATCAAATAGGAGAACATGTGGAAAATATGATGACCATGTCCCAAGGTGAGATGGGCAGAGAGAGAGAGAGGAGAGAGAGTCTGATCACGTAACACACACATTCCTCAGTGTGCCAGTCTAACCTGCCATGGACCTAACGTAACAGCCTGTGATGTTGGGCTGCGTTCACAATGCCCGGCGTGCTCTGTGTTCCTGAGAGGATGTGCAGAGTAATATGGGACATTTCCTGTCTGTAATCACTAGGGTGGAACACACGGCCAGTCGGCCAGTCAATAGGTAGTGGCTACTGGCTACAGACCAGCCAGAGCTGGCCAATCCTGGTCCTGGAGGACCACAGTGTATGCAGGTCTTTGTTCCTCACCTGATTAAACTCCACATGATCTAGAGATTGAAGACTATGATTGGAGGATATTTTGAATCAGGTGTTTTAGTGTGGGGTCGAAACAAAAGCCTGCACACACTGTAGCCATTCAAGAGCAGGGTTGGCCAGTCACTGCTATGGATACATTGGTAGGGGAAGAAGGGATGGCAGCTAAGAAGTTAAAGGGAGAGTCTCCACTGTCCACTGTGTAACTTTAGCCCATTAAACGTTAACCAACCAGCATGATTGTATTGGATTCTTTCACATGAGGAGAGAAACCCCCTGTTGGCTTGACCCTTTACTGTTCAGGTCATAAGTAAACCTACTGAATCATTGATTGTGCTCAGCTGCCAAGATGATACACTAGGTTAGATTGGCCTGTGTAAACGCAGCCTAATTCTGATCTCTGGCGCAATTATTGGTTGGCAAAAGAGCCAATTTTGATTGGTCAAAAGACCAATTATTGAAAAAAAGATCTGAATTGGGCTGCCTGTGTAAACACAGTCAGAGTAGGAGAGGGAGTACAGATACATGGGAATGTATCGCACAACCAACCAAGTTGCAAAGGTCCAAAATACTTGAGGGCATTTCTATCGAAAAGGACCCATGAGCACCAACATGTGAAGTTCATAGGTGCACATCAAACTGGGTGTAAAAATGAAATGATACAAATTACAACCATTTTCCATCTTAAAAATCTGGCATAAGTAAAGGCTTTGATTTCTGGATAAACAGATGGAAAAGAGATCTTACAAAACATCTACCAGAAAAAGTCTTAAAAAGGTATCAGAAATACATCAGAACACAACAATGTTGACCTAAAGACCCCTACCAACTAATATCAACATTTATATTTAGTTGTGGAGAAATTCTTTACCTTCTGTAAGTTTAAGAAATATTGCCTTGTGCCTTGTAATTCCGTTACTAAAAACCCACATATCTTTAAGTAATGGTAGACCTACCAATTAGTTATAGTGATTTTACTGATATCAATTTGGTGCATGAATTAAGTGATTAAGACCAAATTGGTAACAGAATTACCAAAACAAATCTCTAACGGAATTACTGCAACTGATTTGGCTCCAATGGGAAATCATAATAGTCACAAACCACACTTGGGTCACCTACTACTGTCCTCCCTTCCACCGGCATACTGTTATGTTCAGCTCATAAATGGACAGGACCAAATCTGAACCTATCATAGATTTATGTTTCACAAGTTTGGATTGCAGTGAATAGAGCACAGTACAATACAGTAAAGAAAAGTAGAGTATAGTACAGTAGAGCACAGTATATTGTACTGTACTCTACTGTCCTGAACTCCACTATGGTGTGCTGCGCTGTGATGTCTAAACTTGTAAAACATGAGGAGATTGACATTCATATCCATAATTATGCATTTCTTTGTAGTACATTTAAATCAGGGACCCATGATGTAATTCCGCTACTGTAACTCCGTTACCGGGTGTAAATCCACTTCACTTACTGTAGTTCAATAACCAAAATAGTTTTTTTCAAACTCAAGGTGCCGTGTCATAGCTGACACCCCATTCTTTCTGCAGACATCTTTCAATCTTAATTCGGAGCAGATATTTAACTGAGTTTTTGGAAAACGTCGCATTAAAACCTGAGGGAGATTTTCATGTAATTCCGTTACCAGTGTTTGCATCTGCACAGTTCTTCCATGAAATTAGTTTTTGCTCATTTTTTAGGGGAAATTGTTAAAAGTAGTCCTTGTGCATAGAGTTATATGGTTTGTTAAACTTTGAAATCAATGGTTTTTGTTTGGCATACATTTTCAAATGAAAAACCTGAGCCAGAGTGTAATTCCGTTACAGTGGAATTGCATTAATACTATGTGTGTGTAAGTCCTTTCAGTAGGAGAGAGAGAGTACCAGAGTCGGATCCGTTTAAGAGCTTCCCTCCTGTACTGTCTCCAGTCTGCCAACAGTCAGTCAGACAGCAGGGCAGGGCAGGGCCCCAGCAGGGCCCCAAACCACAACAAAAGAGCCCTGGCTGTCATCTACCCCAAATCTGTAAACTGAGCCCCACCCACGCCACAGCTCCCACGCACAAACATCAGCACGCGCAGATATACACACATATAAATAGAAAGACTGTGGGAAAACATACACAAAATATCCCCCCCCCCCCCCCCCCCCCCCCCCTTGTGAGCCAAGAAATTCTCTATGGAGATGGGTGTTAGTCTGAGAAACCATTTGATGATGTGGTGCACAGTCTGTGTGATTCAGTGTGTTGTTCTTCTAGTGGGAGTCAGCGTGAGTCAGTCTGCAGGCGTATCATGCAACACACCTGTTTCACCTAATGATATCGTCTGATGAGCTGTGAAACCAGACGACAGTCATACAGAAAACCCCTGGAGGACACGCACAGACCCACACAGATGACAGAACAATGTCACGTTGTTGTCTGTTCTCTTCCTGTATGTGACATCATAACTGACTGGAATACTGTAAACAAGCTTTCACAATAGATTTCACGGATTTCGCAATAGAGTGTGATATCATTGTTTTCTACCATTAGTGGGCATGTAGAGTGAGAACAGTGAATCACACAGTTGGAGAGGTATGGGAGAGTAGTAGTCTACGTCACGTTTTCCCAGCATCAGTAGCAGAAGGAGAGAGCTAGCACAGGGACCTTTGACCCATTTGAAATTTCTCAGCAGCATTCTTGGCTGAGAACTATGAGAGAGAAACAGGGAGTAACACACAGAGCACCACCAAGCTAACAGGCTCCACATGTTCACTGACACAAGCATTTCCTCCACACTTGTCCCTCTGGAGACACTTCAACACCACGTCAGCTGGAGCCTGCCGGAACGTTCTGGCAGCGTCCCAGTAACCCTCCCTGGTCGCCAGTAACCCCTCAGCCACTGCACATACACTAAGCTTCATCCCATCTCATCACTCTGTACCTCAATTAGCTCTTCATGAGCACATTAGTCAATTAATCTCAGTTGATTTCCATCCTCATGAAGGTAACGTCTATATTGTGATAATTCATTGTTTTGGATGAAGCTGGATTTCTATGGCTCATCAATTTGTCTATAGAGACTCATTCTGATGGATACTCGGAGAGATGAATCCTAGAATTACATGTATATACATTCTACATACAGTAGAATTTTAGACAGAATGACACGTTTTTGCTCTGTACTGCATAAGGACATTACACAATGGAACAATGGCTCCCTCTACAGGAAAAACTGCAAACAGCGCATCCCCTTTTCATACTTGGTGTGACTGTTAGCACACACACACACACACACACACACACACACACACACACACACACACACACACACAAGAGGATGTGAGTACTAAGTGAATGCACAACAAATCATGAACCCTGTGTTAGTCCAAACAAAGCAATCAGGAGTGAACAAGTTTATTGAGGAGAGGTTGAGTACAGCATTGCTGAAAGACAGTGTTCAGTTGCTCCATGTTGTCTTGTTTTCCTTCTTCTGGAAGTGAAAGACAACCACAGCAGAGAGAAACCACAGACCTATTTATGTCACCAATTTCCCTCTGAGGCCACAGTCAGTGTTCACATGGGGGCAGTAAGAATGAGGTCACTGGAGAAAAATATATTATGTAGCTATTACCTGAAGAGGGATGGGAATGAGTAATGGGCATGAAGGGAACTATAAACTATAAAAGGGAACCAGAAATTAAACAGAAACCAAGGCTAAAAGGGTACTCAACAACAACTGAAAACGGACAGTGACCTCAGCCAGTGACCTCAGCCCTCGCAAAGTCAACACCTGTCGAGCATCAAAAAGTTGAAGTGGATTTCACAATAGTCAAATCAAAATCAAATTGTATTTGTCACATGCGCCGAATACAACGGGTGTAGACCTCATCGTGAAATGCTTGCTTACGAACCCTTCCCAACGATGCGGAGTAAAAAAATAAAAAGAGTAACAAGAGGAATAAAATACACAAGAATGGAGCTATAAATAGGGTGTACCAGTAACCGATCAATGTGCAGTGGTACAAGGTATTTGAGGTAGATATGAACATGAAGGCAGGGTAAAGTGACTTGGCATCAGAATAGATAATAATAAGGGTAAGAATAAAGAACTGAGTAGCAGCAGCAGCATATGATGAGTGTGTGTGGGGGTTGTGTGTGTGTGTATATATATATATATATATATATATAGTCTTGTGAGTGTGCATAGAGTCAGTGCAAGATCGGGTCAGTGCAGATAGTCCGGGTAACCATTTCATTAACTATTTAGGTATCTTATGGCTATTTAGCAGTCTTATGGCTTGGGGGTAGAAGCTGTCTCGGAGCCTGTTGGTCCGAGAGGCGATGCTCCGGTACCGTTTGCCGGACAGTAGCAGAGTGAACAGTCTATGGCTTGAGTCTTGGGCAATTTTTTGGCCCTTCCTCTGACACCGCCTGGTATAGAGATCCTGAATGGCAGGGAGCTTGGCCCCAGTGATGTACTGGGCTGTCTTCACCACCCTGCTTTGCGGTCGAGGGCAGTGCATTTGCCACACCAAGCGGTGATACAGCCAGTCAAGATGCTCTCGTTGGTGCAGTTGTAGAACTTTTTGAGGATCTGAGGGCCCATGCCAAATCTTTTCAGCCTCCTGAGGGGGAACAGGCAGTGTCGTCCCCTCTTCACGACTGTGCAGGTGTGTATGGACCATGTTAAGTCTAGGGCCGGGACGATACCAGTATCATGATACTCGTTAGTATCGTGGCCAGGAAACGTAACAAAGCGGATTTAAGGAAAACAGCCCTAATGCTGTAAACAAACATCATTATGTTGTCATCCAGAGTCACATTTATTTATTTTCCAAACTATAGCACACAATATATTTTTAAAGGACCAAAGAGTTTGGTCTGCTTCGTGTTTTCATTTTTGCCACACAACACTGACTTCAAATCAGTCACGAGCCTACACACACACACACACACACACGCACGCGCACACACTTTTTTACTCAATCATCTGCAGTCTTTTACGCAGTATTTGTTACAATATGTACTGTGAAATTACACAACATAACTATAAATCCATCCCGAGCATACATGTCCACAAACACACAGAGGGAGAGAGTGAGAAAGCGCCCTTGGACATGTTCCTCAGAGGGAGGCCCTGACTGCCTCTACTCACAATGGCCAGGTGTTGATGTGATATGTGTGGGAGAGAGACTGATGAACAGATCCTTTGTCCAAAGGAAAGGAGAGGAGAGGGGGGTAGAGGGAAGAGTACAGGTGATGTAAGCAGACAGGCATGGACTTGGCTCTGGTTTCCCTGTTCCAGAGGCTTAGGATGCGTACCTGGCACCCTGTTCCCTACATAGTGCACTCCTTTTGACCAGAGCCCTATTGACTAAATAGGGAATAGTGTTCCAATTGGAATGCAGGCTTAGTGACCGCATGAACTTGAAGCTGTTTATGAGCTGGCCATGCTGAAGTAATAGGCTACACTTAAACCAACTGGCTCTAAATAAAAACAAAGAGAACACCATGTGCACTGGATTCTGACACTTTGGATAATGACACAATGATTAACTCTAAGGAATGACTTGCTCAACAAAAAAATAAAACCAGACACTCACACAGAAAGTAAATAGTCCTTGTGAGGCGAGGGAAGTAAATCAGATGTGGGTACAAACAAATGCTGTATTCGGTTGCTTTTGACATCCTAGTTTTATTCAATTAAAAGAAAAACAATGTGATAAAAAAAAAAAAAAAAAGTCAAGAATTGCAATGTCATCCCAGACCAGTACCAGTCAGTCAGCATCTGGCAAGACAAGAGAAGGCTCAGAGTCTCAGATACACTGTGCAGACCAACAGTTAAAAGCAGCGTGTGGCTGTCCTATCGCTTGCTGTCACCACAGTGTGTTAAAGAAACCACCTGTTGGGTGACAGCGAACGGTTTCTGTTTGTGCCATCGTTCTGGTGTGTTTCCTCTCAGAGAGGAATAGAACCCCATCATCTGTTACTGCCTGGTTTGATAAGGTTGTGAGTGTGACACATGCTACTGACTAACTGATAGGTCTGAAATCTGTCCGTCTGTTTAGTTCCAGAGGGTCTTATCAGTGCTCTTATGTACAGGAACAAGGATATTAAACATTAATGAATGCCAGACATTCCATGTCTACCCATCCAGGCATACTCCTGGGGGGTATGGGTGTCTCTGTGTGTGTATGTATGTATGTATATGTGTGTTCCTATCCTTCTCTCAACTAGATAAGTTAGGCATAGGAGGTCTCTCACTATCAGGACAATAGACAACCACACAGAAACGTTTAGAATAACCCATTTTCATAAGCTAGACTCTCAAGGGGTTGGGAGAAAGAAGGTGGGACAGTAACTATTCTGAGAACAGAGTGGAGGCTTAAGGGTTGATTGCTGGACTGGGATTGTCAGACATAGTCATACTCCACTCCATGTTCTTCTAAATTGACTGTCTGAATATGGGTCAAACAACATGACATCCTTGATGGGAGTGCTCCTTTATCAAATGGTGTATGTTTCATGATTAACTACTCATGGTGTGATTGTGATAACATACAGAAACTCATGTCCTTCTGTTCACCCGACCTAGAATCCCTCACAATCAAATGCCGACCGTATTACCTCCCAAGAGAATTCTCTTCGCTTATAGTCACAGCCGTGTATATTCCCCCTCAAGCCGATACCACGACGGCCCTCAAGGAACTACACTGGACTTTATGCAAACTGGAAACCACATATTCTGAGGCCGCATTTATTGTAGCTGGGGATTTTAACAAAGCAAATTTGAGGAAAACGCTACCGATGTTCTGTCAACACAATGACTAGTACTCGCTCTGGTAAAACACTCAACCACTGCTACTCCCCCTTTCGAAATGCCTACAAGGCCCTCACCCGCCCTCCCTTCGGCAAATCAGATCACGACTCCATTTTGCTCCTCCCTTCCTTTAGGCAGAAACTCCAACAGGAAGTACCCATGCTAAGGTCTATTCAACGCTGGTCTGACCAATCGGAATCCATGCTTCAAGATTGTTTTGTTCACGCGGACTGGGATATGTTCCAGGTAGCCTGTGAGAATTACATTGACGTATACACGGATATGGTGACTGAGTTCATCAGGAAGTGTATAGGGGATGTTGTTGCCACTGTGACTATTAAAACCTTACCAAACCAGAAACCGTGGATAGATGGCAGCAAATGCCACCGCATTTAACCATGGCAAGGTGACTGGGAATATGGTTGAATACAAACAGTGTAGTTATTCCCGCCGTAAAGCAATCAAACAGGCAAAACGTCAGTACAGAGACAAAGTGGAGACACAGCACAGACACGAGACGTATGTGGCAGGGTCTACAGACAATCACGGATTACAAAGGGAAATGGAGCCACGTCGAGGACACCGACGTCTTGCTCCTGGACAAGCAAAATACCTTCTTCGCCCACTTTGAGGATAACACAGTGCCACCGACGCGGCCCGTTCCCAAGGACTGTGGGCTCTTGTTCTCCGTGGCCGACGTGAGTAAGACATTTAAGCGTGTTAAGGGGAGTGAAGGGTTGTTCAGCACATTCTCAACAGGCTCTCAGCTGTTCAACCATGCCCTGACACCCTCTACTGAATGCTGCACAACTCAGGAGATGTGTGTGTGTCTGTGTGTGTGCGTACGAGAAAGCAAGTGTGTGTGTTGACTGCCAATGGGAAAAGGAATCAAACGGGGTGTATTCTCTAAAGGAAAGGTTTAAATCAGAAAAGAGAACCAGTCTGTATACTAAAGTTGAGGTCTTCACTGTGGATCCGTGGCTTTCCCTCCCATAATGTTTTTTTTTTTTTTTCGGAAACACATACCGAATGGACCCGAGGACACTCAGATCTGTTCTGGAGGAAAAGGCCAGTGGAAAAACAGACCCGTGATGGTCCGGATCCGAGAGACCCAATCATATCCGAGAGTAGAAAAAGAGATAGAGAGAGAGAAACCTCAGACCTGGCACTGCCAGCACCATCAATAAATAAGCGATATTGGCCAAATGATCCACAGTTACATGTCCTTACAAACTGCCCAATAACAAATTACAAAAAAACTATTAGTTGTATTTCGATGTGTAGCATACTCAAAACTTTATAGCCTATTCATGGATTGCACATTTAGTCACAATATTGTTTTGAATGTTCGTTTTAGGACTGATGCCCAGCTGAGCATTCTACTCATTGCAGTCTCAATACGTGCTGATGAAGATCTCGTCTAAAGTGCATTACTGTGGCTTGGAAACACGAGGACATTTCAAAAGGAGGCAAATAATTATTAGGACAAGCTTTTGTCATCATTGTGATGTCGCCAATTGATTGTGACTTTGCAATCAACAGTAGCCTAGGCCAAGGCTCCTTCCACACTTTCTCTCTCCTCAGCAGCAGGCGCATGTGAGGTTAGCAGCCAGAAGCAGTTTCAGCTGGACATAAGCTATACGTTTTATTGAGTTGCAATTGGCTGACAAAGATAACAAGCTTGTGCAGTTGTCATCACCTCACACATTAAATAAACAGAGGACGTTTACTCTCTCTCTCTCTCTCTCTCTCTCTCTCTCTCTCTCTCTCTCTCTCTCTCTCTCTCTCTCTCTCTCTCTCTCTCTCTCTCTCTCTCTCTCTCTCTCTCTCTCTCTCTCTCTCTCTCTCT
>NW_028156896.1:0-22094 GCF_964263955.1 Coregonus lavaretus
CCTCAGAGATTGTGAGAGCTATGACGTATGTGATCAACCAGGGGATGTCCATGTACTGGGGGACGTCTCGATGGACAGCCATGGAGATCATGGTGAGTTAACCCTATGACCTTTAACCCCCTAACCCCTGACCTGAAAACCGATGTGACAAAACCTCTCAACAATCGTCACACAACCTTCACTCAAAAACTCTCATTACACACAGCAAGTCTGTGAGCCCTCAAAGGCAGTCAATCATCAGTGGAGGTCTAAAGATCCTCAGAGCCTCAGAGAGACACTCAGAGAGACACTCAGAGCCATAGAGAGAGAATCAGAGAGACACTCAGAACCATAGAGAGAGAATCAGAGAGACACTCAGAGAGACACTCAGAGCCATAGAGAGAGAATCAGAGAGACACTCAGAGAGACACTCAGAGAGACACTCAGAGCCATAGAGAGAGTATCAGAGAGACACTCAGAGCCATAGAGAGAGAATCAGAGAGACACTCAGAACCATAGAGAGAGAATCAGAGAGACACTCAGAGAGACACTCAGAGAGACACTCAGAGCCATAGAGAGAGTATCAGAGAGACACTCAGAGCCATAGAGAGAGAATCAGAGAGACACTCAGAACCATAGAGAGAGTATCAGAGAGACACTCAGAGCCATAGAGAGACACTCAGAGCCATAGAGAGAGTATCAGAGAGACACTCAGAGCCATAGAGAGAGAATCAGAGAGACACTCAGAGAGACACTCAGAGAGACACTCAGAGCCATAGAGAGAGTATCAGAGAGACACTCAGAGCCATAGAGAGAGAATCAGAGAGACACTCAGAACCATAGAGAGAGTATCAGAGAGACACTCAGAGCCATAGAGAGACACTCAGAGCCATAGAGAGAGTATCAGAGAGACACTCAGAGCCATAGAGAGAGAATCAGAGAGACACTCAGAACCATAGAGAGAGTATCAGAGAGACACTCAGAGCCATAGAGAGACACTCAGAGCCATAGAGAGTATCAGAGAGACACTCAGAGCCTCTTGTTTGTGTGGTGAGAGAGGGGGGAGACTGGGGGAACAGGCTGGGGGGAAACTGGGGGGAACAGGCTGGGGGAGACTGGGGGGAGAAAGGGGGGAACAGGCTGGGGGGAGATTGGGGGGAACAGGGGGGAGACTGGGGGGAGACAGGGGGGAGACCGGGGGGAACAGGCTTTCTCTCTGTGGCCCTTTTTATGTCCTGGGTGATTTGGAGGAGAAGGGGGAGGATAGGAGAGGTGGTGGGTAACTACATTTCCTGAAAGAAGCCTGATAATGACTGATTGCAAAAGCATCCCCAGGCTTTTCTATAGTAAACAACCTCTCCTCCTTTCCCTCTCCTTCTCCCTCAGCCTGTGTTAAACACATGACGTTGTGTTGATCGTGATTAGGGTGGATTTGTGGAGATAGTTTAGTAGTGTGGCAACTCATATGAAAGCACTGTAATTTAGACGACATCTATAATGCAGGGGTATACACAGGGTTTCCCGTGGCGCGTGGCAGGGGAACAGAGCCGAGAGGCAAACCAGCCCTGTAATTTGTAACCGGAGTGCTGTCACGCCAAATTCGTTGGCATTTCTCTTTGCAAACGCACATCTCTCTCTCTCTCTCTCTCGCTCGCTCTCGCTCTCGCTCTCTCTCTCTCTCTCTCTCGCTCTCGCTCTCGCTCTCTCTCTCTCTCTCTCTCTCTCTCTCTCTCTCTCTCTCTCTCTCTCGCTCTCTCTCTCTCTCTGTCTCTCTCTCTCTCTCTCTGTCTCTCTGTCTCTGTCTCTTTCTCTCTCTCTCTCTAGGAGGCGTACTCTGTTGCCAGACAGTTTAACCTGATCCCTCCGGTGTGTGAGCAGGCTGAGTACCATGTCTTCCAGAGGGAGAAGGTGGAGGTCCAGCTGCCAGAGCTCTACCACAAGATAGGCAGGTGTCACCATCATCCAGACTGGCCACGCCCCCTCCCTCACATATGCTGGAGGTTCACACAACCATCCTCCCATCTGTTATGGGGTTCTAATCAGTGGATACTTCCATAATCAATACTTATATGAATGACGGTTATTGTAATAAACTGATATGACGTGGTCCTCTGTAGCTCAATTG
Organism: Coregonus lavaretus; assembly: GCF_964263955.1. NCBI lineage: Eukaryota > Metazoa > Chordata > Actinopteri > Salmoniformes > Salmonidae > Coregonus > Coregonus lavaretus. The sequence goes on from NW_028156896.1 coordinate 2,105, forward strand.
GTAGAGCATGGCGCTTGTAACGCCAGGGTAGTGGGTTCGATCTCCGGGAACACCCATACGTAAAAATGTATGCACGCATGACTGTAAGTCGCTTTGGATAAAAGTGTCTGCTAAATGCCATATTATATTATTATATGATAACGTCCTCCTGAGAACACTCCACTTCCCTAACATCTGATGGGGTTTAGTCTGGGGATTTCATGATGTCCTCAGAGCATCTGTTTGGTGTCTGTCAGATTGACAGTGCTAAAGATCTCACAGTTATCTGTCACTCACTTCCCTCCCTCTCTGTTCCCATATTCCCTCTGGTCTCCATGGTGACAGGTGTTGGGGCGATGACGTGGTCTCCGCTGGCCTGTGGCATCATCACGGGGAAGTACCAGAACGGCATCCCAGAAACCTCCAGGGCATCCATGAAGGTAAGACCTGTATCCACTCAACAACCTCTTACAGTCTCACTGAAGAATCCGACATTTCTCCATTAACGTTCAATTTTTCAGGTTAAGTTTAGGCATTAACTACAAATGGTTAAGGTAAGGGTTAAGGTTTGGGATAGGGTTAAAAACAAAAATGTAAAACGAGTGCCTAGCCGGAGCTTGCGGCTTACGCCCATCTGCTTATGCCCATTAAGTCATCTCTCGACATCCTGGGTACCTGGACGGCTGTTGAATTTCGCCTTGGATCTTGAGCAACCTGGCTGATCCACTGCCATCCACTGATCTATCCACTGGGACTGGATAGGGGAAGGCAATACGGTGGAGATCTTCTTCCTCTATCCTCTCCTCCCTCTCTCCTTCCTCACATTTTATATCCCCTCTCATTCTCTCTCTCTCTCTCTCTTTCTCTCTCCTCTCTTTCCCCCTCTCTCTCTCTCTCCCTCCCTCTCTCTGCAGTCGTACCAGTGGTTAAAGGAGAAGATCGTGAGTGAGGACGGGAGGAAACAGCAGGCTAAGCTGAAGGAGCTGGGACACATCGCTGAGAAGCTGGGCTGTACTCTCCCTCAGCTGGCAGTGGGTGAGAGTGGGAGCATGGGCAGACACACGTACAAACACTACTTTGTTTCAGGACTTTAGTATTAATGATGCTAGATCACCACCAAGTGGATGCCAGCAGTACATTCACATTTATATGAGGAATTCCATTAATGTCACACTAGATTAAACAACCCATAACTGTCCCCCGCTCTCTCCTTCCCTCTCTCCTGTCCTCTCTCCTTCCCTCTCTCCTGTCCTCTCTCCTGTCCTCTCTCCTTCCCTCTCTCCTGTCCTCTCTCCTTCCCTTTCTCCTGTCCTCTCTCATGTCCTCTCTCCTTCCCTCTCTCCTGTCCTCTTTCCTTCCCTCTCTCCTGTCCTCTCTCCTGTCCTCTCTCCTTCCTTCTCTCCTGTCCTCTTTCCTTCCCTCTCTCCTGTCCTCTCTCCTTCCCTCTCTCCTCTCTCCTTCCCTCTCTCCTGTCCTCTCTCCTTCCCTCTCTACTTCCCTCTCTCCTGTCCTCTCTTCTGTCCTTTCTCCTTCCCTAGCCTGGTGTTTGAGGAACGAGGGGGTGAGCTCAGTCCTCCTGGGATCCTCCAGTCCAGAGCAGCTAACAGAGAACCTGGGTGCCATACAGGTAAACACACACACAGACACACACACACACACACACACACACACACATTTTTGAGGAGTAAAAATGTATTCCCATTCAAAATCCTATTTTCCCTAACTCCTAAACCTAACCCTAAATCTCACCCTAACTTCTAACCCTAAACCTAACCCTTATGTCTAAAATAGCATTTTAACAAATTCAGGACATGAAAAAAGTCCTAACTTTTCAGAAAATGTCTTGTTTTCCTGGTGACTTGTCAGGACATTGTGGTCCTGATAATGAAGGAAAACATGTACACACACACACACACACACGTACACTCACACAAATTCTGCTATTTTCCACAGTTCCTTCCAAAAATGACGTCTCATGTGGTGTCGGACATCGATCACATACTGGAGAACAAGCCGTACAGTAAGAAGGAGTACCGTTCCTAGACACCCAGGAGGAAGCAGAACCACTACTGGACAACCACTGTGGATCCAGTTCCACCAACCTCCACGGGGTTCAGCTCAGTCTAATCCAGCCCAGTTCAGGCCTGCTCAGCTCAGCCCAGCCCAAGCCTTCTTAGCCCAGTGTAACCAAGCTCAGTTCAGCCTAACCCAGTATCAGTAGGTTTTCTGACTGCATGCTTCCCCTCTCTGGTGTGCCTGGACGTTCTCTTCAAAAGCACATTTTACAAAACAACACAGAAAGGGGTTAATACTTAGAATATACCGTAAGCTTCTTTCACAGTGCATTTTGAAAACAAACTCTTCTCTCCAACCAGTCTACTGTATTTGACCACTGTTTGACCTTGTGAAGCAGAGCACACTGGGACATTGAGTTTCAGTGACAGGCATTTGTTCTGTCTGTGAGGGGAAGAATGTGCATGTTGTCGTCCCCCTCTGGTCATACGAGGAACTGCTATCTAATATCTTCAATAGATTCTTAGAGAGAGCGCTGGAGAATCTCAATTGCATTTCCTTGGGAGAATCTCAATTGCATATTCCTCATGTCCTCTCTCCTCACCACCTTCTCAAAACCCATTGGAGGAGAAGGTCAGAGGGGCGGGGACCTCTGGCTTTCTCATCCAATGGGTTTTGAGAAGGAGGCGAGGAGAGAGGATGCGAGGAGTCCAAAGGAAATACAATTGAGATTCTCCCAGTGAGACACCTGAGTGAGTAGGTGGCCTCCTGTACTGTAGCTGTAGAGTGTCTGTCTGCATCCATAGAGGAGAATCCTGCCTCTCCTCCTCCACCCTGTGACGCGACCTCCCACCAGACCAATGTTAACTGCTAGCGTTGCTTGTTTGAGCATGCGAAAGATAGGTGAAGTATTTTTGAAAAATACTATTCTATAATAGTATGTGAAAATACGTTTCTTCTGTGTGTTAGAATATTTTCTGTCTTTCAGGGGTGTATATATTAAACTTTATGGGGCAAACCTTGTAACATATGCAGAACAGACCTCAAGCCCCCTTTGTTGCAGATGAAACTAAAGTATTCTATAAATAACCTCTAAAGTATTCTATAAATAACCTCTAAGTATTCTATAAATAACCTCTAAGTATTCTATAAATAACCTCTAAGTATTCTATAAATAACCTCTAAGTATTCTATAAATAACCTCTAAAGTATTCTATAAATAACCTCTAAGTATTCTATAAATAACCTCTAAGTATTCTATAAATAACCTCTAAAGTATTCTATAAATAACCTCTAAGTATTCTATAAATAACCTCTAAGTATTCTATAAATAAACTCTAAGTATTCTATAAATAACCTCTTAAGTATTGTGTAAATAGTGTTCCACTGTTTCTCCTCTCTCAGCAGCACAATACATCCATGTCTGTTTGGTCCAGATCCAAGTCCTGCTTCCCTCATGGGGTTTACCCATTTAGACCAGGCTGACCATGTAAACTACTGTATTTAAAGATATCAGACCGTTATAAAAAGTGTTGTTTTCTAAAGTTATCAGGAGAGAGGATTTACCAACTATATCAGGGTTTCCCAAACTCGGTCCGGGGGCCCGTTTTGGTATTTGCCCTAGCACTACACAGCTGATTCAAATAACCAACTCATTATCAAGCTTTGATTATTTGAATCAGCTGTGTAATGCTAGGGTAAAAAACAAAACGTGCACCCGGGTGGCCCAGGACCGAATTTGGGAAACCCTGACTATATTACTTAAACATCGGTGTCCATCCATCTATCCAGTTCACTAATTTATTTCCTATCCTGTCATGAGAACAGTGACCTCCCTGTAAATTGCTTACATACGGAACAAAAATATAAACGCAACAATTTCAGATTTGACTGAGTTACAGTTCATAAGGAAATCAGTCAATTGAAATAAATAAATTAGACACTAATCTATGGATTTCATATGACTGGTAATATAGATATGCATCTGTTTGTCACAGATACCTTAAAAAAAAAAAAAAATAGGGGGTTGCATTAGAAAACCAGCCAGTAGTCTCTGGTGTGATTACATTTGCCTCATGCAGCGCAACACATCTCCTTCGCATAGAGTTGATCAGGCTGTTGATTGTGGCCTGTGGAATTTTGTCCCACTACTCTTCAATAGCTGTGCGAAGTTGCTGGAGATTGGCGGGAACTGGAACAAGATGTCGCAGGCATCGATTCAGAGCATCCAAAACATGCTCAATGGGTGACATATCTGGTGAGTATGCAGGCCATAGAAGAACTGGGGAATTTTCAGCTTCAGGGAATTGTGTACAGATCCTTGTGACATGGGGCCGTGCATTATCATGCTGAAACATGAGGTGATGGCGGTGGATGAATGGCACGACAATGGGCCTCAGGATCTCATTACGGTATCTCTGTGCATTCAAATTGCCATCGATAAAATGCAATTGTGTTCTTTGTATGCATCTTATGCCTGCCCATACCATAACCCCACCGCTACCATGGGGCACTCTGTTCACAAAGTTGACATCAACAAACCACTCACCCACATCACGCCATACACGTGTTCTGCGGTTGTGAGGCCGGTTGGATGTACTGCCAAATTCTCTAAAATGATGGAGGAATTAACATTCAATTCTCTGGCAACAGCTCTGGTGGACATTCCTGCAGTCAGCATGCCAATGGTGCGCTCCCTCAACACTTTAGACATCTGTGGCATTGTGTTGTGTGACGAAACTGCACATTTTAGAGTGGCCTTTTATTGTCCCCAGCACAAGGTGCACCTGTGTAATGATCATGCTGTTTAATCAGCTTCTTAATATGCCACACCTGTCAGGTGGATGAATTATCTTGGCAAAGGAGAAATGCTCACTATCAGGGATGTAAACAAATTTGTGCACAACATTTGAGAGAAATAAGCTTTTTGTGCATATGGAACATTTCTGGGATCTTTTATTTCAGCTCACGAAACCAACACTTTACATGTTGAGTTCATATTTTTGTTCCGTGTATAAATTAATACGACTTCATTAATAAATGCATAATGCAGATGAAGTCGATTGGTGTTTCATTCTTGGAAATGTAAATCAATTCTGATTATTTGCTGGTTGACACACACACACACACACACACACAGTGGTTCTTGATCTGGCCACTTTAATGAATTAGTACAAAAGGCGAAGGACAGACCTGGAGTGACATCCTGAATTTCATGAAGACTTACAGCTGAAATGTGAATTATTTTATTATCCTCCCTATCCCCCAGCTTCACACCAGCCCTCCCTGACCCCTGACCCCAACCCCATTCCCTCCTCTTCTCAGATTCTTTCTTTCTTTCCTCCTTTACTTGGATCCAGTGGACAGTAGGGCGATGAGACCAGATGAGGCACTGATGGACAGGATGTAGTTACTGGGGGAACAATGGGTTAAGGACAAAACATATCTGTAGAGCATACACATTTATTGGGAGGAAATGGCAGGCAAGTAGCGAGAGGGAATAATGCTCGAGGCTTAGCTACATACTTATCGTATATGGGTGAGCATTAAGAATCTCCTACACACACAGATTTCAGCATTAAGCATCCTCCACTCAACCCCATCCACCCACTTCTCAGACATTATTCAGCCAGAGGTAAACAGCAATCCAGAATTGTAAATAGAATGCAGCAGTGGCAACCTGGAGCTTCAATACAGGATGCAATCTGAATTTCAACCAACCGGTGATTGGCTAGTCCACAGACTACAGCCAATGAATAAGCAAAGAACTTTCCTCTGCAAGTACTATATCGCAACAGGACAATGCGAATGCCAGGATGTTAGTCTAGCCTCAACAATCATTATTATTAAAATAACTATCATTATTAGTAAAGGATCATCCATCTATTTTCAGCTTTAGTAAGCACCCATAGTTTCTACTGGAACTTTACCTGTCTAGTTAAATTGATGATTAATGTGCTTAAAAGGATACACTGTGGGGTTGAAGTTCTTGAGCAGGAAGAAGGAGGCGATGATGACGAGGACCAGGAACAGAGTGTTGTTATAGAAGATCGAGAAGGTGGTGGCCTCATAATCCGCTACCTCATTCTTCTTCCACAGGATCCTAACATGGGGAGGAGAACGGTTTATCAAATCATAGTCAGCTACCTCCTCCTTTCACAGGATCCTAACATATGGAAGGAAGGGTTCATCAACCATTTGTGCATGTGTTTGTGCATGCTGTTTGGTAGACTGGTCCCAGATCTGTTTGTGCTTTTGCCTACTCCATCGTCAAGCCATTTTACATAAAAATTCCATAAGGAGTTGGCAAGAGACCAGAAACAGACTGGTACCCAGGCTATATTAAAGAGACTAGAAACAGACTGGTACCCAGGCTATATTAAAGAGACCAGAAACAGACTGGCACCCAGGCTATATTAAAGAGACCAGAAACAGACTGGTACCCAGGCTATATTAAAGAGACCAGAAACAGACTGGTACCCAGGCTATATTAAAGAGACCAGAAACAGACTGGTACCCAGGCTATATTAAAGAGACCAGAAACAGACTGGTACCCAGGCTATATTAAAGAGACCAGAAACAGACTGGCACCCAGGCTATATTAAAGAGACCAGAAACAGACTGCTACCCAGGCTATATTAAAGAGACCAGAAACAGACTGGCACCCAGGCTATATTAAAGAGACCAGAAACAGACTGCTACCCAGGCTATATTAAAGAGACCAGAAACAGACTGGTGCCCAGGCTATATTAAAGAGACCAGAAATAGACTGGTACCCAGGCTATATTAAAGAGACCAGAAACAGACTGGCACCCAGGCTATATTAAAGGGACCAGAAACAGACTGGTACCCAGGCTATATTAAAGAGACCAGAAACAGACTAGCACCCAGGCTAGCTGTTTGGGTGAGAACCCTACAGCTTTGACAACATGAAATTGATTGGGGAACAAGAACTGTCTCTTAGTGAGGTCTGTATATGAGCAACCAAGAGCTCATCAGGCACCTTATCATCCTCCAGTAACAACCTCAGAGGAGTGACTGACATGTTATCTGTCCAATCACAGACTGGCTGGCGGACTGACCTCTCATCTTTCTCCTTGCGAGACATCTTGCGGTTGTCAGCCTCAGAGAGTTTCCTGGTCACCTCCTTGGAGACGGCATCCTCTCGCTTCTGGGCAACTCTGTGGTCAAGAGACAAAGCCCATTTAGAAGTTAGGTACCGACCTACTACCGATTGATACCATGCTCACCATACCTCCAAGCATTGCAGAACACAGAGGCCATAGTTAAGTGAGTGTTCATGTTTGTATAACAAACATACTTGTGTTTGAGAACGAACTTGACGTTTTTGTAGGCGAAGGCCACCAGGTAGGTGCTGACCAGGGTCATGACTGCATACAGGACCGCTGACTGGACCAGGTCCATGTGCCAGATCCTCCAGAACAGCCCTGAACCACAACAAGGGAAGACCACAAACACGGAGGGTCACAACAGTTCACATGACCAATAACTACTCTGTTTATGATAGCTAGTATTATATAGTAGTGTCACTGTGAACAGAATAGACTAGCTAACGTTAGCTACCTACAATGACGTGCCCGTTAGCTAATCAAAGTCTGGGATAACGTAGCTAGCTAACTACAACACCCAACACAACCACTATCAATCTCAGCAAGTAGCTACCTAACTAGATAACTTTACCTGTCATATACCAACTAGGTAGCTACAGTAATATATTAACCAGTGGTGGCATAGGGTAGTTAGCAAACTTAGCTATACAAGTCTTGTTATGCCACGTTAGTTAGCTATGTTAGGTAAAAATATGGCTAGCTACCGGTAGCAGAATGTCCATTCAATGTAATGCGTCCATGATACAATTAGCTGCTAACCAGTTACCGGTTTGGTCTTGCTACTTACAAATGGGAATTGCGGACACAATTAGCGCATTGCCGTAGAAAAGCGCGGTGGACTTTGCAGACAGGTTTCGGCTGAAGTCCTGGAGGAGTAGGTCTTCCTCGGATTGCTGTTTGCTGCTACCTTTAGGTGCCATGGTTCGTAAGTGACCGGCCCGTCTCTTGCTCTACAGCGAAAGAAGACTTACACGTATGAGCAGAAGTGGTTTGGAAAAGCTTACGACGTGTCAGCACAAACACGGAAATTAGATGTCATTAGAACGGAAGTTGTCACTGTAGTATTGTTCAGTGGTGATCTGCTTGGCTATCGTAAATGGAAATGACGAACATTTCCACCTACTGTTCTGGATGTTGAAAGAAAATAATAAGACGAAAACAAAAATACATGAAACATACCAACAGAGGACGCTCTTTATCTATAGTCAAACAGTGTAATAAATACCGTTATTTTTTTATTTCAACATCCAGAATAGGTGGAAATGTTCGTCATTTCCATTTACTGAGTGTACAAAACATTAAGAACACCTTCCTGATGTTGAGTTGCACCCCCACCTTTTGCCCTCAGAACAGCCTCAATTCGTCGGGACATGGACTCTACAAGGTGTCGAAAGCATTCCACAGGGATGCTGGCCCCATGTTGACTCCAATGCTTCCCACAGTTGTGTCAAGTTGGCCGGATGTCCTTTGGGTGGTGGATCATTCTTGATACACATGGGAAACTGTTGAGCGAGAAAAACCCAGCCGCTTTGCAGTTCTTGACACACTCAAACCAGTGTGCCTGGCACCTACTACCATACACTGTTCAAAGGCACTTAAATATTTTGTCTTGCCCATTCACCCTCTTAATGGCACACATACACAATCCATTTCTCAATTGTCTCAAGGCTTTAAAATCCTCCTTTAACCTGTCTCCTCCCCTTCATCTACACTGATTGAAGTGGATTTAACAAGTGATATCAATAAGGGATCATAGTTTTCACCTGGATTCACCTGGTCAATCTATGTCATGGAAAGAACAGGTGTTCTTAATCTCTTGTACACTTAGTGTATTTGAGCTCTGCTATCTGGTACGTAGCTGATAGATTTAGGTTTTGGGAAGATAATTCATAATTCAGCAATGCTGTCAAAAGCAGGATTTTGTGGTCCAAGATGAACATGCAGAGGAATTAAGTCTCTTAGAAGGCAGGTTCGTTACAATAAGTTGAATAGGAGTTATGATAAATTAACTGGGAATAAGTTACACTTGCCTGACACACACACACTTTCTGCTGAAACTCTTACATCTCAGTATCACATCCTGTATAGTTTAGAGTTTTAATGTCACGCACACAAGTACAGTGAAATGCCTTTCTTGCAAGCTCAGGCATTTCACTGTACTTCTGCACAGGACATTAAAACTTGAAACTATACAGGATGTGATATCGAGATGTAAGAGCAGATTTTAGTGTACTGTCTCCAGGTGGGGTAAGAGTAAGCGTATGTGTGTGTGTGTGTGTGTGTGTGTGTGTGTGTGTGTGTGTGTGTGTGTGTGTGTGTGTATGTGTATGTGTATGTGTATGTGTCTGTGTGTGTGTGTGTGTGTGTGTGTGTGTGTGTGTGTGTGTGTGTGTGTGTGTGTGTGTGTGTGTGTGTGTGTGTGTGTGTGTGTGTGTGTGTGTGTGTGTGTGTGTGTGTCAGGCAATTGTAACTTATTCTCCGTCAACTTATCATAACTTCTATTCAACTTATTGTAACGAACCTGCTTTCTAAGATGCTTAATTGCTGCACATATTCATGACATGTATAGAGACGGAGGGGAAAGGTGAGACAGATGAGCTTTGGGTGGTACAGAGTTGAAGAAAACAGAACTAGGGCACACACAGGGGTGGCCTCTCCTAGACGTGTCACGGCCATTGCATGTCCGCCTCAGTGCTACATTAGAGGAAACGAAGAGAGAGAGGACCTGAAGCCGCGAGCATTGTGCTTAACCCCCCGCCAGGCGGCTTCGTGTGTGTGTCTCTGTGTGTGTTTGTCAGTTCTGTAGTGGGTGTGAGAATGCGACGCAGACAGGCAGGCTTGCGTGATGCTAGCTTCTAATGATGAGAGCTTAGGGATTAAACATGCACTTCAGGGGTGTAGAGAGAGCGAGAGAGAGAGAGATGGAGAAAAAGTGATGCCATGATGCCAAAAGGCCTGCCAAGACAATGCAAGGTTACGTGCTGTTGTTCTCTCTCTCTCTCTCTCTCTCTCTCTCTCTCTCTCTCTCTCTCTCTCTCTCTCTCTCTCTCTCTCTCGCTCGCTCGCTCGCTCGCTCGCTCGCTCTCTCTCTCTTTCGCTCAGCTCAGTTCAGCCCTGGCAACACAGACATCACTCATAACATGACTACAGGGTAGAAACATACACACACGGAACATCTAACACGGAAACAGAAATGAAACACATAACTCAGGGATGGCACACACACACACACACACACACACACACACACACACACACACACACACACACACACACACACACCAGAGGTCCTGCAGGCCACTGTGTCTGGGTGTGCTGGTGTGTTGGAGACCCCTGATCTGACCCGGAGGACCCTTTAAAGCAGATCGCCTATCATAATGACAATTTGTCAACATCTATGACTCCCCTACAGCTGAGCTTTGGGTCTGGATCTTGTATCTGCGTGCCTACTCTGTGTGTGTGTGTGTGTGTGTGTGTGTGTGTGTGTGGGCGAGCCAGATACAGTCACTGAGTGGATTAGTAATATTGTGTAGGCCCTAGGCCCCATGTAGCAGAACCTTATTACTCCCTGTATGAGGAGTGTTACATCGCATTAAAGAGGTTCATCACCCGCACACACAGACACAACACGCACACATACACACCATTCATTATTAAAAAGAAGCATGCAACAGGAAAATCTTTTCACTGTCACTGACCCCATTGTTCCCTGTCTGCATCTAAACAGGAGAGAGAGATAGATGTGTCTAGAAGAGGGGACAGATCTCCCCAGTAGGTAACTCCAGCCACAGGAGAGACTGGGGGACCTGCTGGATAACTCTCACCCTTTAGCTGGGGGAGAGATGGAATGAGGGGGTGAGGGGACAGGGGAGGCAGGGGGAGACAGGGGGGAGGCAGAGGGACCTGCGTGATGGTGTAACATGCCCTGACCACAACCTGCTCTTATCTCTCATCCCCCTGTTATCTCTCATCCCCCTGTTATCTCTCATCCCCCTCTTATCTCTCATCCCCCTCTTATCTCTCATCCCCCTCTTATCTCTCATCCTCCTCTTATCTCTCATCCCCCTGTTATCTCTCATCCCCCTGTTATCTCTCATCCCCCTGTTATCTCTCATCCCCCTCTTATCTCTCATCCCCCTCTTATCTCTCATCCTCCTCTTATCTCTCATCCCCCTCTTATCTCTCATCCCCCTCTTATCTCTCATCCCCCTGTTATCTCTCATCCCCCTCTTATCTCTCATCCCCCTGTTATCTCTCATCCCCCTCTTATCTCTCATCCTCCTCTTATCTCTCATCCCCCTGTTATCTCTCATCCCCCTGTTATCTCTCATCCCCCTGTTATCTCTCATCCCCCTGTTATCTCTCATCCCCCTGTTATCTCTCATCCACCTCTTATCTCTCATCCCCCTGTTATCTCTCATCCCCCTCTTATCTCTCATCCTCCTCTTATCTCTCATCCCCCTCTTATATCTCACCCCCTGCCAGGGGGTTGTGGATGGGGATGATGGATGGGCGTCAGCATCTACCTCTGGTGCCATGTTCGAAACAGTGATAGAAAATTGTTTTAGAGATTTTGTTTTAAGCCTATCCCAAACCTTAACCCTTACCCTTACCATTCAGAGTTAATACCTAACCTTAACCCTCACCTTAACCCTCACCCTAACCCCCACCTTAACCCTCACCTCACAAGTAGAGTAAGACATAGCTCTGTGTGAGTGAGTGAGTGTGTGTGTGTGTGTGTGTGTGTGTGTGTGTGTGTGTGTGTGTGTGTGTGTGTGTGTGTGTGTGTGTCCATTCCGTCGAAGCCGTATGAGAACAGCAGGGAAGATGGATAAACAAATGTGGTGTGAGAACAGACAGCACAGCAGGAAACCCTCAAAACAACTACATGTCTGGACCACAGAGAAACACAGAACAATTAGGGAAGTGTTTGTGTGTGTGGATATACTGGGCCGATAAACAGAGACATGGGGTTTAACCTGGTCTGCTAACTCTGCTCTGAAAAGCAGAGAAAGAAAACAGAAGATCTTGAAATTTTGGCAGCAGTGGGGAGACTAGTCTATCTGCATCTCAGGGTGTTTTGGAGCGTCAACTGTGTGTGTGTGTGTGTGTGTGTGTGTGTGTGTGTGTGTGTGTGTGTGTGTGTGTGTGTGTGTGTGTGTGTGTGTGTGTGAGAGAGAGAGAAAGAGAAGGAAACAACAGCGCGCTCTCTCTCTCTCTCTCTCTCTCTCTCTCTCGCTCTCTCGCTCTCTCGCTCTCTCGCTCTCTCGCTCTCTCAATTCAATTTAATTTAAGAGCATTATTGGCATGGGAAACACATGTTTACATTGCCAAAGCAAGTGAAATAGATAATAAACAAAGTGAAATAAACAATCCTATATTAACAAACAGTGAACATTACACTCACACATTTTTTTATTTAATATTGACATTTCAAATATTATATTATTGGCTATGTACAGTGTTGTAACAATGTGCAAGTAGTTGGAAGTATGAAAGGGAAAATATAGGTTGTATTTACAATGGTGTTTGTTCTTCACTGGTTGCCCTTTTCTTGTGGCAACAGGTCACAAATCTTGCTGCTGTGATGGCACACTGTGGTAGTTCACCCAGTCGATATGGGAGTTTATGAAGATTGGATTTGTTTTCAAATTCTTTGGGGGTCTGTGTAATCTGAGGGAAATATGTGTCTCTAATATGGTCATACATTTGGCAGGAGGTTAGGAAGTGCAGCTCAGTTTCCACCTCATTTTGTGGGCAGTGTGCACATAGCCTGTCTTCTCTTGAGAGCCAGGTCTGCCTACGGCGGCCTCTCTTAATAGCAAGGCTATGCTCACTGAGTCTGTACATAGTCAAAGCTTTCCTTAAGTTTGGGACAGTCACAGTGGTCAGGTATTCTGCCACTGTGTACTCTCTGTTTAGGGCCAAATAGCATTCTAGTTTGCTCTGTTTTTTTGTTAATTCTTTCCAATGTGTCAAGTAATTATCTTTTTGTTGTCTGTCCTGGGGCTCTGTGGGGTCTGTTTGTCCCCGTACCAGCAGGCTGGGGGGACTTTTCTCCAGGTTAATCTCTCTGTAGGTCAGGGCTTTGTTATGGAAGGTTTGAGAATAGCTTCCTTTTAGGTGGTTGTAGAATTTAATTGCTCTTTTCTGGATTTTGATAATTAGCGGAGTATCATCCTAATTCTGATTGGCATGCATTATTTGGTGTTTTACATTGTACATGGAGGATATTTTTGCAGAATTCTGTATGCAGGCTCAATTATATGTTTGTCCCGTTTTGTGAATTATTGGCTGGTGAGCGGACTCCAGACCTCACAAACATAGAGGGCAATGAGTTCTATATCTGATTAAATAATTTTTTGGCAGATTCTAATTGGGATTTCAAATTGTATGTTCCTTTTGATGTTGTAGAAGGCCCTTCTTGCCTCTCAAATCGTACACAGCTTTGTGGAAGTTACCTGTGGTGCTGATGTTTAGGCCGAGGTAGGTATAGGTTGTTGTGTGCTCCGTGTCTAGGTGGAATTTGTATTGTGGTCCTGGCAACTGGACCTTTCTTTTGGAACACCATTATTTTTGTCTTACTGAGATTAACTGTCAGGGCCCAAGTCTTAATGAATCTGTTCAGAAGATCTAGGTGCTGCTGTAGGCCCTCCTTGCTTGGGGAGAAAAGCACCAGATCATCTGCAAACAGTAAACATTTGACTTCAGGGTCTGGTAGGGTGAGGCTGTTCTAGTGCCCTCACCAATTCGTTGATGTAAAGGTTGAAGAGGCTGGGGCTTAAACTGCATCCCTGTCTCACCCTCTGGCCCTAAAGGAAATAAATATCTGGATTGTATAATGTTTTCCCCCCCAACAACGCTTTCCATCAATTTGTATAGCAGGCCCTCAAATTGAGTCAAAACTCAACAAAGCATGAGAAGACTTTGCTTTTGTTTTTGTTTGTCAATAAAGATGTGCATGGTGAATATATGGTCTGTCATACGGTAATTAGGTAAAACAGCAATTTGACATTTGCTCAGGACATTGTTTTCACTGAGGAAACGTAGGAGCCTGCTGTTTATGATAATGCAGAGGTTTTTCCAAAGGTTGCTGTTGACGCATATCCCACTCTATTTATTGGGATCGACTTTGTCTCCACTTTTGTGGATTGGGGTGGTCAGTCCTTGGTTCCAAGTATTGGGGAAGATGTCAGATCTGAGGATTATGTTAAAGAGTTTAAGTATACCCAATTGGAATTTGTGGTCTGTATATTTCATCACTTCACTTAAGATACCATCAACACCACAGGCCTTTTTGGGTTGAAAGGTTTGTATTTTGTCCTGTAGTTCATTCAATGTAATTGGATAATCCAGTGGGTTCTGGTAGTCTTTAATAGTTGATTCCAAGAGTTTTAATTGATCATGTATATGTTTGAACTATTTGTTCTTTGTTATGGGGCCAAAAAGATTGGAGATTTTGGATAGATAAAGTACCTTCATAAAGTATTCATACCCCTTGACGTATTCCATATTTTGTTGCGTTACAGCCTGAATTCAACATTGATTAAATGTATTTATTTTATTCACCCATCTACACACAATACCCCATAATGACTAAGTGAAAACATGCACAACTGATTGGCTCAAACGCATTAAGAAGGAAAGAAATTCCACAAATTAACTTTTAAGAAGGCACACCTGTTAATTGAAATGCATTCCAGGTGAGTACCTCAAGAAGCTGGTTGAGAGAATGCCAAGAGTGTGCAAAGCTGTCATCAAGGCAAAGGGTGGCTATTTGAAGACTCTCAAATATAAAATATATTTTGATTTGTTTAACACTTTTTTGGTTACTACATGATTCCATGTGTGTTATTTCATAGTTTTGATGTCTTCACTATTATTCTACAATGTAAAAAATAGTAAAAATAAAGAAAAACCCTTGAATGAGTAGGTGTGTCCAAACTTTTGACTGGTACTGTATATATATATATATATATATATATATATATATAGTTGGGGAAAAAAGTATTTAGTCAGCCACCAATTGTGCAAGTTCTCCCACTTAAAAAGATGAGAGAGGCCTGTAATTTTCATCATAGGTACACATCAATTATGACAGACAAATTGGAGAAAAAAAATCCAGAAAATCACATTTTAGGATTTTTTATGAATTTATTTGCAAATTATGGTGGAAAATAAGTATTTGGTCACCTACAAACAAGCAAGATTTCTGGCTCTCACAGACCTGTAACTTCTTCTTTAAGAGGCTCCTCTGTCCTCCACTCGTTACCTGTGTTAATGGCACCTGTTTGAACTTGTTATCAGTATAAAATACACCTGTCCACATCCTCAAACAGTCACACTCCAAACTCCACTATGGCCAAGACCAAAGAGCTGTCAAAGGACACCAGAAACAAAATTGTAGACCTGCACCAGGCTGGGAAGACTGAATCTGCAATCGGTAAGCAGCTTGGTTTGAAGAAATCAACTGTGGGAGCAATTATTAGGAAATGGAAGACATAAAAGACCACTGATAATCTCCCTCGATCTGGGGCTCCACGCAAGATCTCACCCCGTGGGGTCAAAATGATCACAAGAACGGTGAGCAAAAATCCCAGAACCACACGGTGGGACCTAGTGAATGACCTGCAGAGAGCTGGGACCAAAGCAACACAGCCTACCATCAGTAACACACTACGCCGCCAGGGACTCAAATCCTGCAGTGCAAGACGTGTCCCCCTGCTTAAGCCAGTACATGTCCAGGCCCGTCTGAAGTTTGCTAGAGTGCATTTGGATGATCCAGAAGAGGATTGGGAGAATGTCATATGGTCAGATGAAACCAAAATAGAACTTTTTGGTAAAAACTCAACTCGTCGTGTTTGGAGGACAAAGAATGCTGAGTTGCATCCAAAGAACACCATACCTACTGTGAAGCATGGGGGTGGAAACATCATGCTTTGGGGCTGTTTTTCTGCAAAGGGACCAATACGACTGATCCGTGTAAAGGAAAGAATGAATGGGGCCATGTATTGTGAGATTTTGAGTGAAAACCTCCTTCCATCAGCAAGGGCATTAAAGATGAAACGTGGCTGGGTCTTTCAGCATGACAATGATCCCAAACACACCGCCCGGGCAACGAAGGAGTGGCTTCGTAAGAAGCATTTCAAGGTCCTGGAGTGGCCTAGCCAGTCTCCAGATCTCAACCCCATAGAAAATCTTTGGAGGGAGTTGAAAGTCTGTGTTGTCCAGCGACAGCCCCAAAACATCACTGCTCTAGAGGAGATCTGCATGGAGGAATGGGCCAAAATACCAGCAACAGTGTGTGAAAACCTTGTGAAGACTTACAGAAAACGTTTGACCTGTGTCATTGCCAACAAAGGGTATATAACAAAGTATTGAGAAACTTGTGTTATTGACCAAATACTTATTTTCCACCATAATTTGCAAATAAATTCATAAAAAATCCTACAATGTGATTTTCTGGATTTTTTTTTCTAATTTTGTCTGTCATAGTTGACGTGTACCTATGATGAAAATTACAGGCCTCTCTCATCTTTTTAAGTGGGAGAACTTGCACAATTGGTGGCTGACTAAATACTTTTTTCCCCCACTGTATATATATATATATCCATCTCCATTTCTCTCTCTCTCTGACTCTGGCTCAGCAGTGTTTTGAGGGAACATGATGATGTATTGCTTTATTAGCAATAAGGCAGATTATTAGTAATTGAGGGTAATTATAGCTTATGGTTTACAGCACTGGGGCCGTTACGGTGACCATATTACCGCCACACCAGCAGTGACAACTCGTGACCGCAGTCAAATTCCACGTTAACTAGGCTTCTTCAAGCACTGATGCTGCTGATGGTCATTAGTAGCCTACCAAACTAGCTAACTGCCTGGTACTCAGCACTCTATTGTCCCTCTAATCACTCTGACATCAATGGATATGTAATCGAAAATCTAATCAAACACTTCATGAGAGCCCATGAGCTCATGTTGCACAACATTTCTATACGCTATGCAATTGCGGGAGAAAACAAGAGTTTTGATGGCCTCTACTAAAAAGAGGAGGATCCCATCAGCTTTCTATAGGCTAGGCCTACTATATTTATTTCTCTACTTTCCTAATATTAAGCACATTGCTTCTCTTTACAACAGGAGTATAGCCTACCTGGCTGGCATGAAAATGAACCACGGGAAGAGCGTCATCCATTCGCTATTTAAGTGCATAGATGACATGTATTTGTTTTCCCCTGTCCCTGTTCCGAGACAGGTGCATGATAATGGTCCATTGTAAAGCAAAACTAATTTCACACATATATTATTTAGTATATGTAAAGACAACATTAAATTAATGATAGTCTGATGTGTGACAATATTAGCCTTTCACTTGTGAATGATGTATTATCACTTGATGCCCAGCGTGTGCAGTAAGGCAAGAAACAGCGCATGCTTCTTTTTGCAACTTTTTCAAATCATAGCCGCACACCTCATGTAGCCTAGCCCATAGGCCTCTATGTTTTGATAAGGTTTGTATCACAACCGAAGTGGCCAAATAACTTCTTAAAATTAAGCACATTAATCCGCTTTACAACGGGTGTAGAGCCTAACTGGCATACATAGGCGGCGCGTGAGTTTTAAGTTTGGGGAAGATCATTTTCACCATAAGGATGCACCTTTATGATAAATCATTATATTATTAATAATTGCATTTGCGGTAACTTTTGAGAACAGTGTTTTCCCGGTAATTGCATTTTGGAGCATTCTCTCTTATAGCCTACTGCCGTGTGCGTATTGCTGCGCTTATAATGTGAAGAAATAATCTAATATTTTATCAACATTTTAAGCTAAACGTTCTGATCGGTTGCATCAGCCTCATTGCTTTTAAACTTTTTTTGATGCGAGTGGTTGTATTAATTTGGGATCTATGCCACAACTGTCCCAGACAATGTTTGGAATATTTATTTATGGCACAAAAGGACAAGTTCTTCTAACATCTTCAATGTGAGCCTCGGAATTCAATAAGAGGAACATGCCTGATGTGTCTGTCTTCACTTGTAGCCAACTTCTTAGCTGAGATGACTGTGAGAAGGACCCGATCATGTGACGGGCATTGGCTAATAAGAATTGAGATATCTGAGAGAGCCATGCAAGTGAGAGGTGCTTCGGAGCACGCAGCCAGAGGAAGGGAATTATAATTATAATTATTATATTCAGCCCAAGGGCACAACGGCCACTTTGGCCGCAAAAGACATGGATTTTTTAGGGGCCATTACACCACAAAAGGGGGATGCCGCCGGGAAATTCGAGGCCTGGTGAGAATATTATCAAGTGTGTTATTACAGTGCCACAGCCCATTCGGGGATTTTATTCAACCATGGGGAAAAAGAGCTACAGGCTGCCACCCTGTCTCTCCTCACTCTACTCCCTGTGTGTTACAGATATGTATCAGTTCACCGTGGGGTTAACCATGACAGGGAAGGGCGGGTTGACGTCATCACTATGGAGACAGACTCCACCCCTGTTTTAGGACCTTTAGTGAGCAGGAAATTGAGATTCCCAGGAAGCACACTCTGAGCCAGTGTTATACGAGGGGTGCTCGTGATTGCTTGTGTGCGTGTGTGGGAAGAATGGAAGGTATATGTTAGTGACTAAGAGGATGGCCTAGATGCTGAGTGGATGGTAGGAGGAGAGGAGGAGGGATTGGGTGAGGGCCTTGTGTGTGACACGGCAGTGCCCTGTGTGTGACACGGCAGTGCCCTGTGTGTGACACGGCAGTGCCCTGTGTGTGACACGGCAGTGCCCTGTGTGTGACCGTGGTAAAGCTCTCCCCCCGCTGGGCACTCACTGTTTGAATCAACGTTGTTTCCACATGGAATCAACATTGAATTGAAGTCTGTACCCAATGGGCTCTGCCCTGCCTCTCCCACCGTCCTCCACTGTGTGGTAGTAGCAGGGGGCTGTGGCAGCGCTTCACTTCGCTGAGAGGTGCTGTTCTCTACAGCTGTCAGTCCCGATGCCCGCAGCGCCACACAGACCTGTCAGCTCACCAGAGAAAGGAGAGAGAGAGAGAGAGAGGCCTTAGCATGGCATGCCGCACAAGACTGGGACAGACTAGGTAGAGTGGGACAGACTGGGACAGACTGGTTGGAGTGGGACAGAGTGGGACAGACTAGGTAGAGTGGGACAGAATGGGACAGACTGGTTGGAGTGGGACAGAGTGGGACAGACTGGGTAGAGTGGGACAGAATGGTTGGAGTGGGACAGACTGGGTAGAGTGGGACAGACTGGTTGGAGTGGGACAGAGTGGGACAGACTGGTTGGAGTGGGACAGACTGGGACAGACTGGTTGGAGTGGGACAGACTGGTTGGAGTGGGAAAGACTCCGTAGAGTGGGACAGAATGGATAGAGTGGGTGTGTAGTCTATGTCAGCTTGTTTTATTGACAGGATACTGCGAAGCATCAGAAGCAACTGGTCTGCATTACCTCTCTGTAGGGAAGGCTAAGGAAAAGCATTACCACACTGTCTCTGTTGAGCTATGCTCATGTCTGCACATATTTCACTGCCTGCTCTTTTCATCACTTGATGGCATGATTTAATGACTTCCACATTAAAAGTTATATCCATCTCAGAGCCTCTCCTCTCCTCTTCTCCCTTCCTCTCTGTTTTTGTATTTTTCTTCCCTCAATATGGTGCCACCATGACAGGACTGATTATCTGGAACTACATTAGACCTCTGTATTCATGTCGCAATGCCATAAAGTGCCAGCAGGTGGGGCTATTGTTGGATTTTATTTATTATTCTCCTAATAAGAAAGGACGAGGTAGACACTTGAAATGTTGAAATGATCAATGCAGTAACACAGGAGGTTGCGTGCTTCA
>NW_028156895.1:0-24242 GCF_964263955.1 Coregonus lavaretus
TGTAACTTCACTATATAAAGTAGTAGCATGCCTTTAGACTAGCCTGTAACTTGACTATATAAAGTAGTAGCATGCCTTTAGACTAGCCTGTAACTTGACTATATAAAGTGGTAGCATGCCTTTAGACTAGCCTGTAACTTATATAAAGTAGTAGCATGCCTTTAGACTAGCCTGTAACTTATATAAAGTGGTAGCATGCCTTTAGACTAGCCTGTTACTTGACTATATAAAGTGGTAGCATGCCTTTAGACTAGCCTGTAACTTCACTATATAAAGTAGTATTATGCCTTTAGACTAGCCTGTAACTTATATAAAGTACTAGCATGCCTTTAGACTAGCCTGTAACTTCACTATATAAAGTACTAGCATGCCTTTAGACTAGCCTGTAACTTATATAAAGTGGTAGCATGCCTTTAGACTAGCCTGTAACTTGACTATATAAAGTAGTAGCATGCCTTTAGACTAGCCTGTAACTTGACTATATAAAGTGGTAGCATGCCTTTAGACTAGCCTGTAACTTATATAAAGTAGTAGCATGCCTTTAGACTAGCATGTAACTTATATAAAGTGGTAGCATGCCTTTAGACTAGCCTGTAACTTGACTATATAAAGTGGTAGCATGCCTTTAGACTAGCCTGTAACTTGACTATATAAAGTAGTAGCATGCCTTTAGACTAGCCTGTAACTTGACTATATAAAGTAGTTGCATGCCTTTAGACTAGCCTGTAACTTGACTATATAAAGTGGTAGCATGCCTTTAGACTAGCCTGTAACTTGACTATATAAAGTAGTAGCATGCCTTTAGACTCGCCTGTAACTTGACTATATAAAGTGGTAGCATGCCTTTAGACTAGCCTGTAACTATCTGATTACTTCATAGCATATATATCAAATCAAATCAAATGTATTTTGTCACATGCGCCGAATACAACAGGTGTCATAAGCGTCCGTGAAATGCGGTGGGCGAAGTCAAACGCAGGACACAGAGCTTACTGGAAACGTACTTTACTAGAAAGTAAACTGAGTACAAACAACCTCCACACAGGGAGGAAAATAACACTAACGACTGCCGATGACGAAAACATAATCACACACAACACACAGTGAACGACAGAGGGTTAAATAGGGAAGACAATACAACATAATGGGAAACAGGTGTAGACAATCAAGACCCAACAAGTCAAACACAGAAACATAGATCGGTAGCAGCTAGTACTCCGGGGACGACGAACGCCGAAGCCTGCCCGAGCAAGGAGGAGGGGCAGCCTCGGCTGAATCCGTGACAACAGGTGTAGACCTTACTGTGAAATGCTTACTTACAAGCCCTTAACCAACAATGCAGTTCAAGAAATAGAGTTAAGAAAATATTTACTAAATAAACTAAAGTAAAAAATAAAATAGAAAATAACACAAAAAATATCACATAACAATAACCAGGCTATATACAGGGGGAACCGGTACCGAGTCAATGTGCGGGGGTACAGGTTAGTCCAGGTAATAACCAGGCTATATACAGGGGGAACCGGTACCGAGTCAATGGGCTGGGGTACAGGTTATTCCAGGTAATAACCAGGCTATATACAGGGGGAACCGGTACCGAGTCAATGGGCTGGGGTACAGGTTAGTCCAGGTAATAACCAGGCTATATACAGGGGGTACCGGTACCGAGTCAATGTGCGGGGGTACAGGTTAGTCCAGGATTTTTTTTCTCATTTTGTCTGTCATAGTTGACGTGTACCTATGATGAAAATTACAGGCCTCTCTCATCGTTTTAAGTGGGAGAACTTGCACAATTGGTGGCTGACTAAATACTTTTTTTCCCCACTGTAGGTGAGACAACCTCATATCACAGTCCTATATCCATTATGTCTCTGTCAGACTGCTCCTATATCCATTATGTCTCTGTCAGACTGCTCCTATATCCTTTATGTCTCTCTATCAGACTGCTCCTATATCCTTTATGTCTCTATCAGACTGCTCCTATATCCTTTATGTCTCTATCAGACTACTCCTATATCCTTTATGTCTCTATCAGACTGCTCCTATATCCTTTATGTCTCTATCAGACTGCTCCTATATCCATTATGTCTCTATATCCATTATGTCTCTCTATCAGACTGCTCCTATATCCTTTATGTCTCTATCAGACTGCTCCTATATCCTTTATGTCTCTATTAGACTGCTCCTATATCCTTTATGTCTCTCTATCAGACTGCTCCTATATCCTTTATGTCTCTATCAGACTGCTCCTATATCCTTTATGTCTCTATCAGACTGCTCCTATATCCTTTATGTCTCTATTAGACTGCTCCTATATCCTTTATGTCTCTCTATCAGACTGCTCCTATGTCCTTTATGTCTCTATCAGACTGCTCCTATATCCTTTATGTCTCTATTAGACTGCTCCTATATCCTTTATGTCTCTCTATCAGACTGCTCCTATATCCTTTATGTCTCTCTATCAGACTGCTCCTATATCCTTTATGTCTCTCTATCAGACTGCTCCTATATCCTTTATGTCTCTATCAGACTGCTCCTGCATTGCGTTCTTGTCACGATTTAACTGGATATGAACCCAAATGCAGACAACTACACCGAGCCAGAGAAGGTTTAACAGGTTTATTACAAAGTTCAATTGTCCAGGTTTCCAAAAATAGGGGAAGAGCAAGTCCAGGTCTACAGGGAGGGTAACAGATCCAGGTTCTGAGCAGGAGTGGTACCGTAACGTCCTAGTGTCCGTGGTGAGTCCAAAAGGGAGGTCCAGTAGTGGAAAGCAGGATGGTGGTGGCAGGAGTGAAGCGGAGGCAGGAGTCAGGTTCCAATAATCTGTGGCACAGGAGAAAAGTAAATAGAACAGGCCAAAAACACAAAGCGCGAAAACAAGCAGGTTGAATCAGCAGCGAGACTAACATGGTCGTCTTGACTATGATCTGACGATGAGTGGCAAGTTTGACCGGGTCTTTAAGGCTGAGGTGATTATGGTGAATGAGCTGCAGCTGGAACCCTGACTCCCGCACACCAGACTTCACTCCTGCAATCAAGAACAGACAGAGGGGAGGGGGAGAGCAGAGAGAGCTACCTAGCAGCAGTAGGCCTAACAGACAGAGGGGAGGGGGAGAGCAGAGAGAGCTACCTAGCAGCAGTAGGCCTAACAGACAGAGGGGAGGGGGAGAGCAGAGAGAGCTACCTAGCAGCAGTAGGCCTAACAGACAGAGGGGAGGGGGAGAGCAGAGAGAGAGCTACCTAGCAGCAGTAGGCCTAACAGACAGAGGGGAGGGGGAGAGCAGAGAGAGAGCTACCTAGCAGCAGTAGGCCTAACAGACAGAGGGGAGGGGGAGAGCAGAGAGAGAGCTACCTAGCAGCAGTAGGCCTAACAGACAGAGGGGAGGGGGAGAGCAGAGAGAGAGCTACCTAGCAGCAGTAGGCCTAACAGACAGAGGGGAGGGGGAGAGCAGAGAGAGAGCTACCTAGCAGCAGTAGGCCTAACAGTTCTCTTAAGATGCAGAAATAAATAAATCATATTTCTCCACTCCTGTTCCCAAGTCCAAATTTGGCCTACATTTGGTGTATCATTATACTGCAAGAAATGCTTAATTCTAAAGGAGTTATTATAAAGGCTATAGTAACTAGTATTACTAGAGAACGTTGGTTATGTACTTATTACCCCAGAATGTCCGTTATTCCAGAGGATGATTCGGATGGGATACGTTTCTTTCCAAACTGCCCCCTGTAATTCTATTTTTTTTGGTGTATGTTTTCATTTATTTTTGCTTTTGTTAATATATATTTTTGTTGAGTGTATTTTTAAAAAATTTGTTTAGAGGGTAGATCAGCTTTAATAGTGCAGATAGTTTGTAGATTAATTCAATGTAATTGTCTGCATCATTTCCAATCCCCTATATATATTTTTTGTATATACAGTACCAGTCAAAAGTTTGGACACACCTACTCATTCCAGGGTTTTTCTTTATTTGTACTATTTTCTACATTGTAGAATAATAGTGAAGACATCAAAACTATGAAATAACACATATGGAATCATGTAGTAACGCAAAAAGTGTTTAACAAATCAAAATATATTTTATATTTGAGATTCTTTGCCTTTGCCTTTGCCTTTGCCTTGATGACAGCTTTGCACACTCTTGGCATTCTCTTTTCCAACAGTCTTGAAGGAGTTCCCACATATGCTGAGCACTTGTTGGCTGCTTTTCCTTCACTCTGCGGTCCAACTCATCCCAAACCACCTCAATTGGGTTGAGGTCAGGTGATTGTGGAGGCCAGGTCATCTGATGCAGCACTCCATCACTCTCCTTCTTGGTAAAATAGCCCTTAAACAGCCTGGAGGTGTGTTGGGTCATTGTCCTGTTGAAAAACAAATGATAGTCCCACTAAGCCCAAACCAGATGGGATGGCGTATCGCTGCAGAATGCTGTGGTAGCCATGCTGGTTAAGTGTGCCTTGAATTCTAAATAAATCACAGACAGTGTCACCAGCAAAGCACCTCCACACCATCACACCTCCTCCTCCATGCTTCACGGTGGGAACCACACATGCGGAGATAATCCGTTCACCTACTCTGCGTCTCACAAAGACACAGCGGTTGGAACCAAAAATCTAAAATTTGGACTCATCAGACCAAAGGACAGATTTCCACCGGTCTAATGTCCATTGCTCATGTTTCCTGGCCCAAGCAGGTCTCTTGTTATTATTGGTGTCCTTTAGTAGTGGTTTCTTTGCAGCAATTTGACCATGAAGGCCTGATTCACACAGTCCTCTGAGTAGTTGATGTTGAGATGTGTCTGTTACTTGAACTCTGTGAAGGCTGGTAACTCTAATGAACTTATCCTCTGCAGCAGAGATAACTCTGGGTCTTCCATTCCTGTGACGGTCCTCATGAGAGCTAGTTTCATCATAGCGCTTGATGGTTTTTGCGACTGCACTTGAAGAAACGTTCAAAGTTCTAGAAATGTTCCGTATTGACTGACCTTCATGTCTTAAAGTAATGATGGACTGTCGTTTCTCTTTGCTTATTTGAGCTGTTCTTGCCATAATATGGACTTGGTCTTTTACCAAATAGGGCTATCTTCTGTATACCACCCCTACCTTGTCACAACACAACGGATTGGCTGAAATGCATTAAGAAGGAAAGAAATTCCACAAATTAACTTTTAACAATGCACACCTGGTAATTGAAATGTGTTATTTCATAGTTTTGATATCTTCACTATTATTCTACAATGAAGAAAATAGTAAAAAAAAAAAAAAAAACTTGAATGAGTGTGTGCCCAGTCTTTTGACTGGTACTGTATAGGCTATGTGCAGCACATCAATCAATTTACCATCAGTTATTATTTTCTTCAGGGGCGCAACTTTCGTTTTAGAAGTGGGGGGGGGGGGCATCTTTTTATTTATATATACATTTTCTTTAGTCGGATAAACCATCAAAACAGCCTACCCGACCGCTCGGAGGCGTACGCATTGGTCTTAAAGCACACTGTTGCCTCATTTTATATCACATTCCACATGATAAAACTGGGGGGGGGGACAAAAATGCTATTTCAGAATGTGGGGGGGGACATGTCCCCAGTGAAAGTTGCGCCCCTGGTTTTCTTACTCAAACTGCAAGCAGCACCTGTAAAACTCAGACATTTCTCTCAAAACACAGGGATGTCAATTCGCACGGGACTAGTATCAGCAGAGGACTTTGGAGTTTGCCAAAAAAACAGTAGGTTATTCTGGTTAGTCAAAGTCTAGATCTCAGTTTCCATTTAACCCATCTGAACGGGCTACAGTTTCCTTGACATGCCATAGGCCTATTTTTAGTCCCGTCTTGTGACTGTCGAATTTGTATAGCGCCTCACAATCATCACACCTTTCTGGCCCCTCCTCCTCTTTATCTCCAGCTCTCCTTTTGCAGCTTTTATCTTATTGAATTAAACTTCGACAATCTCCTTTTTGCCTCCGTATATTGATGTAAACTTGCCAGTTCCCAAAAGCATTATTTGGCGATTGTCTGTGTAGGCAATTTGGCACGCGTACAGTTAGTCCCTAAAGTTTAGGTTTATGCGCTAATGATAGCCTAAAATAATGACAGAAAAACCTCAATGTAGACTATAGATATAAATTGCACAGCAATGATACATTTAAGGTATTGTTTCTCTTTATTCAATACGCCTGCCACACACCCGCCTTTCAGCAACACAATATTTAATTACCATTAACCCGTCCCCCGCAGATATAACCACGGTTTCTTCGGATTGTGAGTCTAGCATGCATGTCTTATCACATGGTGAGTCGCCTACTGCCTATGTCCGCATATAAAGCATGTTTTATTTGATCAGCGTTAACCACAAACACAAAGTACACTAAACAACAATAGACTAGCCAGTAACTTATATAAAGTAGTAGCATGCCTTTAGACTAGCCTGTAACTTGACTATATAAAGTAGTAGCATGCCTTTAGACTAGCCTGTAACTTATATAAAGTGGTAGCATGCCTTTAGACTAGCCTGTAACTTGACTATATAAAGTAGTAGCATGCCTTTAGACTAGCCTGTAACTTGACTATATAAAGTAGTAGCATGCATTTAGACTAGCCTGTAACTTGACTATATAAAGTAGTAGCATGCCTTTAGACTAGCCTGTAATTTATATAAAGTGGTAGCATGCCTTTAGACTAGCCTGTAACTTATATAAAGTGGTAGCATGCCTTTAGACTAGCCTGTAACTTATATAAAGTGGTAGCATGCCTTTAGACTAGCCATTAACTTATATAAAGTGGTAGCATGCCTTTAGACTAGCCTGTAACTTCACTATATAAAGTACTAGCATGCCTTTAGACTAGCCTGTAACTTGACTATATAAAGTAGTAGCATGCCTTTAGACTAGCCTGTAACTTCACTATATAAAGTACTAGCATGCCTTTAGACTAGCCTGTAACTTGACTATATAAAGTAGTAGCATGCCTTTAGACTAGCCTGTAACTTATATAAAGTGGTAGCATGCCTTTAGACTAGCCTGTAACTTGACTATATAAAGTAGTAGCATGCCTTTAGACTAGCCTGTAACTTGACTATATAAAGTGGTAGCATGCCTTTAGACTAGCCTGTAACTTGACTATATAAAGTAGTAGCATGCCTTTAAACTAGCCTGTAACTTGACTATATAAAGTAGTAGCATGCCTTTAGACTGTAACTTATATAAAGTAGTAGCATGCCTTTAGACTAGCCTGTAACTTATATAAAGTGGTAGCATGCCTTTAGACTAGCCTGTAAATTATATAAAGTGGTAGCATGCCTTTAGACTAGCCTGTAACTTGACTATATAAAGTAGTAGCATGCCTTTAGACTAGCCTGTAACTTATATAAAGTGGTAGCATGCCTTTAGACTAGCCTGTAACTTATATAAAGTAGTAGCATGCCTTTAGACTAGCCTGTAACTTATATAAAGTGGTAGCATGCCTTTAGACTAGCCTGTAACTTATATAAAGTAGTAGCATGCCTTTAGACTAGCCTGTAACTTGACTATATAAAGTAGTAGCATGCCTTTAGACTAGCCTGTAACTTATATAAAGTGGTAGCATGCCTTTAGACTAGCCTGTAACTTGACTATATAAAGTAGTAGCATGCCTTTAGACTAGCCTGTAACTTATATAAAGTGGTAGCATGCCTTTAGACTAGCCTGTAACTTATATAAAGTAGTAGCATGCCTTTAGACTAGCCTGTAACTTATATAAAGTGGTAGCATGCCTTTAGACTAGCCTGTAACTTATATAAAGTAGTAGCATGCCTTTAGACTAGCCTGTAACTTGACTATATAAAGTAGTAGCATGCCTTTAGACTAGCCTGTAACTTGACTATATAAAGTGGTAGCATGCCTTTAGACTAGCCTGTAACTATCTGATTACTTCATAGCATATATATCAAATCAAATCAAATGTATTTTGTCACATGCGCCGAATACAACAGGTGTCATAAGCGTCCGTGAAATGCGGTGGGCGAAGTCAAACGCAGGACACAGAGCTTACTGGAAACGTACTTTACTAGAAAGTAAACTGAGTACAAACAACCTCCACACAGGGAGGAAAATAACACTAACGACTGCCGATGACGAAAACATAATCACACACAACACACAGTGAACGACAGAGGGTTAAATAGGGAAGACAATACAACATAATGGGAAACAGGTGTAGACAATCAAGACCCAACAAGTCAAACACAGAAACATAGATCGGTAGCAGCTAGTACTCCGGGGACGACGAACGCCGAAGCCTGCCCGAGCAAGGAGGAGGGGCAGCCTCGGCTGAATCCGTGACAACAGGTGTAGACCTTACTGTGAAATGCTTACTTACAAGCCCTTAACCAACAATGCAGTTCAAGAAATAGAGTTAAGAAAATATTTACTAAATAAACTAAAGTAAAAAATAAAATAGAAAATAACACAAAAAATATCACATAACAATAACCAGGCTATATACAGGGGGAACCGGTACCGAGTCAATGTGCGGGGGTACAGGTTATTCCAGGTAATAACCAGGCTATATACAGGGGGAACCGGTACCGAGTCAATGTGCGGGGGTACAGGTTAGTCCATGTAATAACCAGGCTATATACAGGGGGTACCGGTACCGAGTCAATGGGCTGGGGTACAGGTTAGTCCAGGTAATAACCAGGCTATATACAGGGGGAACCGGTACCGAGTCAATGTGCGGGGGTACAGGTTAGTCCAGGTAATAACCAGGCTATATACAGGGGGAACCGGTACCGAGTCAATGGGCTGGGGTACAGGTTAGTCCATGTAATAACCAGGCTATATACAGGGGGAACCGGTACCGAGTCAATGGGCTGGGGTACAGGTTAGTCCAGGTAATAACCAGGCTATATACAGGGGGAACCGGTACCGAGTCAATGTGCGGGTGTACAGGTTAGTCCAGGTAATAACCAGGCTATATACAGGGGGTACCGGTACCGAGTCAATGTGCGGGGGTACAGGTTAGTCCAGGATTTTCTGGATTTATTTTCTCATTTTGTCTGTCATAGTTGACGTGTACCTATGATGAAAATTACAGGCCTCTCTCATCTTTTTAAGTGTGAGAACTTGCACAATTGGTGGCTGACTAAATACTTTTTTTCCCCACTGTAGGTGAGACAACCTCATATCACAGTCCTATATCCTTTATGTCTCTGTCAGACTGCTCCTATATCCTTTGTCTCTCTATCAGACTGCTCCTATATCCATTATGTCTCTATCAGACTGCTCCTATATCCTATATGTCTCTCTATCTGACTTCTCCTATATCCTTTATGTCTCTATCAGACTGCTCCTATATCCTTTATGTCTCTATCAGACTGCTCCTATATCCATTATGTCTCTATCAGACTGCTCCTATATCCATTATGTCTCTATCAGACTGCTCCTATATCCTTTATGTCTCTATCAGACTGCTCCTATATCCTTTATGTCTCTATCAGACTGCTCCTATATCCTTTATGTCTCTATCAGACTGCTCCTATATCCTTTATGTCTCTATCAGACTGCTCCTATATCCTTTATGTCTCTATCAGACTGATCCTATATCCTTTATGTCTCTATCAGACTGCTCCTATATCCTTTATGTCTCTATCAGACTGCTCCTATATCCTTTATGTCTCTATCAGACTGCTCCTATATCCTTTATGTCTCTATCAGACTGCTCCTATATCCTTTATGTCTCTATCAGACTGCTCCTATATCCTTTATGTCTCTATCAGACTGCTCCTATATCCATTATTTCTCTATCAGACTGCTCCTATATCCTTTATGTCTCTATCAGACTGCTCCTATATCCTTTATGTCTCTATCAGACTGCTCCTATATCCTTTATGTCTCTATATCAGACTGCTCCTATATCCTTTATGTCTCTATCAGACTGCTCCTATATCCTTTATGTCTCTCTATCAGACTGCTCCTATATCCATTATGTCTCTCTATCAGACTGCTCCTATATCCTTTATGTCTCTCTATCAGACTGCTCCTATATCCATTATGTCTCTCTATCAGACTGCTCCTATATCCTTTATGTCTCTCTATCAGACTGCTCCTATATCCTTTATGTCTCTCTATCAGACTGCTCCTATATCCTTTATGTCTCTCTATCAGACTGCTCCTATATCCTTTATGTCTCTCTATCAGACTGCTCCTATATCCTTTATGTCTCTATCAGACTGCTCCTATATCCTTTATGTCTCTATCAGACTGCTCCTATATCCTTTATGTCTCTATCAGACTGCTCCTATATCCTTTATGTATCTATCAGACTGCTCCTATATCCTTTATGTCTCTCTATCAGACTGCTCCTATATCCTTTATGTCTCTATCAGACTGCTCCTATATCCTTTATGTCTCTATCAGACTGCTCCTATATCCTTTATGTCTCTATCAGACTGCTCCTATATCCTTTATGTCTCTATCAGACTGCTCCTATATCCTTTATGTCTCTATCAGACTGCTCCTATATCCTTTATGTCTCTATCAGACTGCTGCTATATCCTTTCTGTCTCTCTATCAGACTGCTCCTATATCCTTTATGTCTCTCTATCAGACTGCTCCTATATCCTTTATGTCTCTCTATCAGACTGCTCCTATATCTTAATGTATCTCTATCAGACTGCTCCTATATCCTTTATGTCTCTATCAGACTGCTCCTGCATTGCGTTCTTGTCACGATTTAACTGGATATGAACCCAAATGCAGACAACTACACCGAGCCAGAGAAGGTTTAACAGGTTTATTACAAAGTTCAATTGTCCAGGTTTCCAAAAATAGGGGAAGAGCAAGTCCAGGTCTACAGGGAGGGTAACAGATCCAGGTTCTGAGCAGGACTGGTACCGTAACGTCCTAGTGTCCGTGGTGAGTCCAAAAGGGAGGTCCGGTAGTGGAAAGCAGGATGGTGGTGGCAGGAGTGAAGCGGAGGCAGGAGTCAGGTTCCAATAATCTGTGGCACAGTAGAAATATAAATAGAACAGGCCAAAAACACAAAGAGCGAAAACAAACAGGTTGAGTCGGCAGCGAGACTAACATGGTCGTCTTGACTATGATCTGACGATGAGTGGCAGGTTTGACCGGGTCTTTAAGGCTGAGGTGATTATGGTGAATGAGCTGCAGCTGGAACCCTGACTCCCGCACACCAGACTTCACTCCTGCAATCAAGAACAGACAGAGGGGAGGGGGAGAGCAGAGAGAGCTACCTAGCAGCAGTAGGCCTAACAGACAGAGGGGAGGGGGAGAGCAGAGAGAGAGCTACCTAGCAGCAGTAGGCCTAACAGACAGAGGGGAGGGGGAGAGCAGAGAGAGAGCTACCTAGCAGCAGTAGGCCTAACAGACAGAGGGGAGGGGGAGAGCAGAGAGAGAGCTACCTAGCAGCAGTAGGCCTAACAGACAGAGGGGAGGGGGAGAGCAGAGAGAGAGCTACCTAGCAGCAGTAGGCCTAACAGACAGAGGGGAGGGGGAGAGCAGAGAGAGAGCTACCTAGCAGCAGTAGGCCTAACAGTTCTCTTAAGATGCAGAAATAAATAAATCATATTTCTCCACTCCTGTTCCCAAGTCCAAATTTGGCCTACATTTGGTGTATCATTATATACTGCAAGAAATGCTTAATTCTAAAGGAGTTATTATAAAGGCTATAGTAACTAGTATTACTAGAGAACGTTGGTTATGTACTTATTACCCCAGAATGTCCGTTATTCCAGAGGATGATTCGGATGGGATACGTTTCTTTCCAAACTGCCCCCTGTAATTCTATTTTTTTTGGTGTATGTTTTCATTTATTTTTGCTTTTGTTAATATATATTTTTGTTGAGTGTATTTTTTAAAAATTTGTTTAGAGGGTAGATCAGCTTTAATAGTGCAGATAGTTTGTAGATTAATTCAATGTAATTGTCTGCATCATTTCCAATCCCCTATATATATTTTTTGTATATACAGTACCAGTCAAAAGTTTGGACACACCTACTCATTCCAGGGTTTTTCTTTATTTGTACTATTTTCTACATTGTAGAATAATAGTGAAGACATCAAAACTATGAAATAACACATATGGAATCATGTAGTAACGCAAAAAGTGTTTAACAAATCAAAATATATTTTATATTTGAGATTCTTTGCCTTTGCCTTTGCCTTTGCCTTGATGACAGCTTTGCACACTCTTGGCATTCTCTTTTCCAACAGTCTTGAAGGAGTTCCCACATATGCTGAGCACTTGTTGGCTGCTTTTCCTTCACTCTGCGGTCCAACTCATCCCAAACCACCTCAATTGGGTTGAGGTCAGGTGATTGTGGAGGCCAGGTCATCTGATGCAGCACTCCATCACTCTCCTTCTTGGTAAAATAGCCCTTAAACAGCCTGGAGGTGTGTTGGGTCATTGTCCTGTTGAAAAACAAATGATAGTCCCACTAAGCCCAAACCAGATGGGATGGCGTATCGCTGCAGAATGCTGTGGTAGCCATGCTGGTTAAGTGTGCCTTGAATTCTAAATAAATCACAGACAGTGTCACCAGCAAAGCACCTCCACACCATCACACCTCCTCCTCCATGCTTCACGGTGGGAACCACACATGCGGAGATAATCCGTTCACCTACTCTGCGTCTCACAAAGACACAGCGGTTGGAACCAAAAATCTAAAATTTGGACTCATCAGACCAAAGGACAGATTTCCACCGGTCTAATGTCCATTGCTCATGTTTCCTGGCCCAAGCAGGTCTCTTGTTATTATTGGTGTCCTTTAGTAGTGGTTTCTTTGCAGCAATTTGACCATGAAGGCCTGATTCACACAGTCCTCTGAGTAGTTGATGTTGAGATGTGTCTGTTACTTGAACTCTGTGAAGGCTGGTAACTCTAATGAACTTATCCTCTGCAGCAGAGATAACTCTGGGTCTTCCATTCCTGTGACGGTCCTCATGAGAGCTAGTTTCATCATAGCGCTTGATGGTTTTTGCGACTGCACTTGAAGAAACGTTCAAAGTTCTAGAAATGTTCCGTATTGACTGACCTTCATGTCTTAAAGTAATGATGGACTGTCGTTTCTCTTTGCTTATTTGAGCTGTTCTTGCCATAATATGGACTTGGTCTTTTACCAAATAGGGCTATCTTCTGTATACCACCCCTACCTTGTCACAACACAACGGATTGGCTGAAATGCATTAAGAAGGAAAGAAATTCCACAAATTAACTTTTAACAATGCACACCTGGTAATTGAAATGTGTTATTTCATAGTTTTGATATCTTCACTATTATTCTACAATGAAGAAAATAGTAAAAAAAAAAAAAAAAACTTGAATGAGTGTGTGCCCAGTCTTTTGACTGGTACTGTATAGGCTATGTGCAGCACATCAATCAATTTACCATCAGTTATTATTTTCTTCAGGGGCGCAACTTTCGTTTTAGAAGTGGGGGGGGGGGCATCTTTTTATTTATATATACATTTTCTTTAGTCGGATAAACCATCAAAACAGCCTACCCGACCGCTCGGAGGCGTACGCATTGGTCTTAAAGCACACTGTTGCCTCGTTTTATATCACATTCCACATGATAAAACTGGGGGGGGGGACAAAAATGCTATTTCAGAATGTGGGGGGGGACTAGTATCAGCAGAGGACTTTGGAGTTTGCCAAAAAAACAGTAGGTTATTCTGGTTAGTCAAAGTCTAGATCTCAGTTTCCATTTAACCCATCTGAACGGGCTACAGTTTCCTTGACATGCCATAGGCCTATTTTTAGTCCCGTCTTGTGACTGTCGAATTTGTATAGCGCCTCACAATCATCACACCTTTCTGGCCCCTCCTCCTCTTTATCTCCAGCTCTCCTTTTGCAGCTTTTATCTTATTGAATTAAACTTCGACAATCTCCTTTTTGCCTCCGTATATTGATGTAAACTTGCCAGTTCCCAAAAGCATTATTTGGCGATTGTCTGTGTAGGCAATTTGGCACGCGTACAGTTAGTCCCTAAAGTTTAGGTTTATGCGCTAATGATAGCCTAAAATAATGACAGAAAAACCTCAATGTAGACTATAGATATAAATTGCACAGCAATGATACATTTAAGGTATTGTTTCTCTTTATTCAATACGCCTGCCACACACCCGCCTTTCAGCAACACAATATTTAATTACCATTAACCCGTCCCCCGCAGATATAACCACGGTTTCTTCGGATTGTGAGTCTAGCATGCATGTCTTATCACATGGTGAGTCGCCTACTGCCTATGTCCGCATATAAAGCATGTTTTATTTGATCAGCGTTAACCACAAACACAAAGTACACTAAACAACAATAGACTAGCCAGTAACTTATATAAAGTAGTAGCATGCCTTTAGACTAGCCTGTAACTTGACTATATAAAGTAGTAGCATGCCTTTAGACTAGCCTGTAACTTATATAAAGTGGTAGCATGCCTTTAGACTAGCCTGTAACTTGACTATATAAAGTAGTAGCATGCCTTTAGACTAGCCTGTAACTTGACTATATAAAGTAGTAGCATGCATTTAGACTAGCCTGTAACTTGACTATATAAAGTAGTAGCATGCCTTTAGACTAGCCTGTAATTTATATAAAGTGGTAGCATGCCTTTAGACTAGCCTGTAACTTATATAAAGTGGTAGCATGCCTTTAGACTAGCCTGTAACTTATATAAAGTGGTAGCATGCCTTTAGACTAGCCATTAACTTATATAAAGTGGTAGCATGCCTTTAGACTAGCCTGTAACTTCACTATATAAAGTACTAGCATGCCTTTAGACTAGCCTGTAACTTGACTATATAAAGTAGTAGCATGCCTTTAGACTAGCCTGTAACTTCACTATATAAAGTACTAGCATGCCTTTAGACTAGCCTGTAACTTGACTATATAAAGTAGTAGCATGCCTTTAGACTAGCCTGTAACTTATATAAAGTGGTAGCATGCCTTTAGACTAGCCTGTAACTTGACTATATAAAGTAGTAGCATGCCTTTAGACTAGCCTGTAACTTGACTATATAAAGTGGTAGCATGCCTTTAGACTAGCCTGTAACTTGACTATATAAAGTAGTAGCATGCCTTTAAACTAGCCTGTAACTTGACTATATAAAGTAGTAGCATGCCTTTAGACTGTAACTTATATAAAGTAGTAGCATGCCTTTAGACTAGCCTGTAACTTATATAAAGTGGTAGCATGCCTTTAGACTAGCCTGTAAATTATATAAAGTGGTAGCATGCCTTTAGACTAGCCTGTAACTTGACTATATAAAGTAGTAGCATGCCTTTAGACTAGCCTGTAACTTATATAAAGTGGTAGCATGCCTTTAGACTAGCCTGTAACTTATATAAAGTAGTAGCATGCCTTTAGACTAGCCTGTAACTTATATAAAGTGGTAGCATGCCTTTAGACTAGCCTGTAACTTATATAAAGTAGTAGCATGCCTTTAGACTAGCCTGTAACTTGACTATATAAAGTAGTAGCATGCCTTTAGACTAGCCTGTAACTTATATAAAGTGGTAGCATGCCTTTAGACTAGCCTGTAACTTGACTATATAAAGTAGTAGCATGCCTTTAGACTAGCCTGTAACTTATATAAAGTGGTAGCATGCCTTTAGACTAGCCTGTAACTTATATAAAGTAGTAGCATGCCTTTAGACTAGCCTGTAACTTATATAAAGTGGTAGCATGCCTTTAGACTAGCCTGTAACTTATATAAAGTAGTAGCATGCCTTTAGACTAGCCTGTAACTTGACTATATAAAGTAGTAGCATGCCTTTAGACTAGCCTGTAACTTGACTATATAAAGTGGTAGCATGCCTTTAGACAAGCCTGTAACTATCTGATTACTTCATAGCATATATATCAAATCAAATCAAATGTATTTTGTCACATGCGCCGAATACAACAGGTGTCATAAGCGTCCGTGAAATGCGGTGGGCGAAGTCAAACGCAGGACACAGAGCTTACTGGAAACGTACTTTACTAGAAAGTAAACTGAGTACAAACAACCTCCACACAGGGAGGAAAATAACACTAACGACTGCCGATGACGAAAACACAATCACACACAACACACAGTGAACGACAGAGGGTTAAATAGGGAAGACAATACAACATAATGGGAAACAGGTGTAGACAATCAAGACCCAACAAGTCAAACACAGAAACATAGATCGGTAGCAGCTAGTACTCCGGGGACGACGAACGCCGAAGCCTGCCCGAGCAAGGAGGAGGGGCAGCCTCGGCTGAATCCGTGACAACAGGTGTAGACCTTACTGTGAAATGCTTACTTACAAGCCCTTAACCAACAATGCAGTTCAAGAAATAGAGTTAAGAAAATATTTACTAAATAAACTAAAGTAAAAAATAAAAAATAAAATAACACAAAAAATATCACATAACAATAACCAGGCTAACTACAGGGGGAACCGGTACCGAGTCAATGGGCTGGGGTACAGGTTAGTCCAGGTAATAACCAGGCTATATACAGGGGGAACCGGTACCGAGTCAATGTGTGGGGGTACAGGTTAGTCCAGGTAATAACCAGGCTATATACAGGGGGTACCGGTACCGAGTCAATGTGCGGGGGTACAGGTTAGTCGAGGTAATTTGTACATGTAGGTAGGGGTAAAGTGACTATGCATAGATAATAAACATCACAGCCTACCAAAGGGCAAAGTGCCTGGGGTTGTTTTCATTCAGATAAAACACCTTCATATAGTAATATAGTACCCAACATATTGACAACATGCTTCTATTCTATTCTATTCTATCCCCTCCTCCCCTCCTCCTCTCCTCCCCTCCTCCTCCCCTCCTCCCCTCCTCCTCCCCTCCCCTCCTCCCCTCCTCTCCTCCCCTCCTCCCCTCCTCTCCTCCCCTCCTCCCCCCCTCCTCTCCTCCTCTCCTCCCCTCCTCCCCTCCTCCCCCTCTCCTCCCCTCCTCCCCTCCTCCCCTCCTCCCCTCCTCCCCAGTCCTGGTGGGTCCACTCAGTATTAGATGGCAGGGTGGAGGGAGAGGGAGGGGCCGAGATGAGTGCTGACCCGCTATTGGAAGAGACCCTGATCAAGCGGTCTCAACAGAAGAGGTTCACATCGCCGCTGAACTACAAGGAGAGGGTGTTCGTCCTCACCAAGACCACGCTCACATACTATGAGTTCAGAGCAGAGGTGAGAGTAGCAGACACATACTGTTCCCTGTACTATGGAGGCATGGTTGTGTACAGTGGGGAAAAAAGTATTTAGTCAGCCACCAATTGTGCAAGTTCTCCCACTTAAAAAGATGAGAGAGGCCTGTAATTTTCATCATAGGTACACGTCAACTATGACAGACAAATTGAGAAAAAAAATCCAGAAAATCACATTGTAGGATTTTTTATGAATTTATTTGCAAATTATGGTGGAAAATAAGTATTTGGTCACCTACAAACAAGCAAGATTTCTGGCTCTCACAGACCTGTAACTTCGTCTTTAAGAGGCTCCTCTGTCCTCCACTCGTTACCTGTATTAATGGCACCTGTTTGAACTTGTTATCAGTATAAAAGACACCTGTCCACAACCTCAAACAGTCACACTCCAAACTCCACTATGGCCAAGACCAAAGAGCTGTCAAAGGACACCAGAAACAAAATTGTAGACCTGCACCAGGCTGGGAAGACTGAATCTGCAATAGGTAAGCAGCTTGGTTTGAAGAAATCAACTGTGGGAGCAATTATTAGGAAATGGAAGACATACAAGACCACTGATAATCTCCCTCGATCTGGGGCTCCACGCAAGATCTCACCCCGTGGGGTCAAAATGATCACAAGAACGGTGAGCAAAAATCCCAGAACCACACGGGGGGACCTAGTGAATGACCTGCAGAGAGCTGGGACCAAAGTAACAAAGCCTACCATCAGTAACACACTACGCCGCCAGGGACTCAAATCCTGCAGTGCCAGACGTGTCCCCCTGCTTAAGCCAGTACATGTCCAGGCCCGTCTGAAGTTTGCTAGAGTGCATTTGGATGATCCAGAAGAGGATTGGGAGAATGTCATATGGTCAGATGAAACCAAAATATAACTTTTTGGTAAAAACTCAACTCGTCGTGTTTGGAGGACAAAGAATGCTGAGTTGCATCCAAAGAACACCATACCTACTGTGAAGCATGGGGGTGGAAACATCATGCTTTGGGGCTGTTTTTCTGCAAAGGGACCAGGACGACTGATCCGTGTAAAGGAAAGAATGAATGGGGCCATGTATCGTGAGATTTTGAGTGAAAACCTCCTTCCATCAGCAAGGGCATTGAAGATGAAACGTGGCTGGGTCTTTCAGCATGACAATGATCCCAAACACACCGCCCGGGCAACGAAGGAGTGGCTTCGTAAGAAGCATTTCAAGGTCCTGGAGTGGCCTAGCCAGTCTCCAGATCTCAACCCCATAGGAAATCTTTGGAGGGAGTTGAAAGTCTGTGTTGCCCAGCGACAGCCCCAAAACATCACTGCTCTAGAGGAGATCTGCATGGAGGAATGGGTCAAAATACCAGCAACAGTGTGTGAAAACCTTGTGAAGACTTACAGAAAACGTTTGACCTGTGTCATTGCCAACAAAGGGTATATAACAAATTATTGAGAAACTTTTGTTATTGACCAAATACTTATTTTCCACCATAATTTGCAAATAAATTCATAAAAAATCCTACAATGTGATTTTCTGGAATTTTTTTTCTCATTTTGTCTGTCAAAGTTGACGTGTACCTATGATGAAAATTACAGGCCTCTCTCATCTTTTTAAGTGGGAGAACTTGCACAATTGGTGGCTGACTAAATACTTTTTTTCCCCACTGTAGGTGAGACAACCTCATATCACAGTCCTATATCCATTATGTCTCTGTCAGACTGCTCCTATATCCTTTATGTCTCTCTATCAGACTGCTCCTATATCCTTTATGTCTCTATCAGACTGCTCCTATATCCTTTATGTCTCTCTATCAGACTGCTCCTATATCCTTTATGTCTCTATCAGACTGCTCCTATATCCTTTATGTCTCTATCAGACTGCTCCTATATCCTTTATGTCTCTATCAGACTGCTCCTATATCCTTTATGTCTCTATCAGACTGCTCCTATATCCTTTATGTCTCTCTATCAGACTGCTCCTATATCCTTTATGTCTCTATCAGACTGCTCCTATATCCTTTATGTCTCTCTATCAGACTGCTCCTATATCCTTTATGTCTCTATCAGACTGCTCCTATATCCTTTATGTCTTTCTATCAGACTGCTCCTATATCCTTTATGTCTCTATCAGACTGCTCCTATATCCTTTGTCTCTATCAGACTGCTCCTATATCCTTTATGTCTCTCTATCAGACTGCTCCTATATCCTTTATGTCTCTATCAGACTGCTCCTATATCCTTTATGTCTCTCTATCAGACTGCTCCTATATCCTTTATGTCTCTATCAGACTGCGCCTATATCCTTTATGTCTCTCTCAGACTGCTCCTATATCCTTTATGTCTCTATCAGACTGCTCCTATATCCTTTATGTCTCTATCAGACTGCTCCTATATCCTTTATGTCTCTATCAGACTGCTCCTATATCCTTTATGTCTCTATCAGACTGCCTCTATATCCATTATGTCTCTATCAGACTGCTCCTATATCCATTATGTCTCTATCAGACTGCTCCTACAAACTAGTAACTCTACCATGTACTGTTAGTCAAACTAGTAACTCTACCATGTACTTTTAGTCAAACTAGTAACTCTACCATGTACTGTTAGTCAAACTAGTAACTCTACCATGTACTTTTAGTCAAACTAGTAACTCTACCATGTACTTTTAGTCAAACTAGTAACTCTACCATGTACTTTTAGTCAAACTAGTAACTCTACCATGTACTGTTAGTCAAACTAGTAACTCTACCATGTACTGTTAGTCAAACTAGTAACTCTACCATGTACTGTTAGTCAAACTAGTAACTCTACCATGTACTGTTAGTCAAACTAGTAACTCTACCTTACTGTGTTCTGTCCTGTCCAATACCTTACTGTGTCCTGTCCAATACCTTACTGTGTTCTGTCCTGTCCAATACCTTACTGTGTTCTGTCCTGTCCAATACCTTACTGTGTTCTGTTCTGTCCAATACCTTACTGTGTTCTGTCCTGTCCAATACCTTACTGTGTTCTGTCCTGTCCAATACCTTACTGTGTTCTGTCCTGTCCAATACCTTACTGTGTTCTGTCCTGTCCAATACCTTACTGTGTTCTGTCCAATACCTTACTGTGTTCTGTCCTGTCCAATACCTTACTGTGTCCTGTCCTGTCCAATACCTTACTGTGTTCTGTTCTGTCCAATACCTTACTGTGTCCTGTCCAATACCTTACTGTGTTCTGTCCTGTCCAATACCTTACTGTGTCCTGTCCAATACCTTACTGTGTTCTGTCCTGTCCAATACCTTACTGTGTCCTGTCCTGTCCAATACCTTACTGTGTCCTGTCCAATACCTTACTGTGTTCTGTCCTGTCCAATACCTTACTGTGTCCTGTCCTGTCCAATACCTTACTGTGTTCTGTCCTGTCCAATACCTTACTGTGTTCTGTCCTGTCCAATACCTTACTGTGTTCTGTCCTGTCCAATACCTTACTGTGTCCTGTCCTGTCCAATACCTTACTGTGTTCTGTCCTGTCCAATACCTTACTGTGTTCTGTCCTGTCCAATACCTTACTGTGTCCTGTCCTGTCCAATACCTTACTGTGTCCTGTCCTGTCCAATACCTTACTGTGTTCTGTCCTGTCCAATACCTTACTGTGTCCTGTCCTGTCCAATACCTTACTGTGTTCTGTCCAATACCTTACTGTGTCCTGTCCTGTCCAATACCTTACTGTGTTCTGTCCTGTCCAATACCTTACTGTGTTCTGTCCTGTCCAATACCTTACTGTGTTCTGTCCTGTCCAATACCTTACTGTGTCCTGTCCTGTCCAATACCTTACTGTGTTCCTGTCCAATACCTTACTGTGTCCTGTCCTGTCCAATACCTTACTGTGTCCTGTCCTGTCCAATACCTTACTGTGTCCTGTCCTGTCCAATACCTTACTGTGTTCTGTCCTGTCCAATACCTTACTGTGTTCTGTCCAATACCTTACTGTGTCCTGTCCTGTCCAATACCTTACTGTGTCCTGTCCAATACCTTACTGTGTCCTGTCCAATACCTTACTGTGTTCTGTCCTGTCCAATACCTTACTGTGTTCTGTCCTGTCCAATACCTTACTGTGTCCTGTCCAATACCTTACTGTGTCCTGTCCTGTCCAATACCTTACTGTGTCCTGTCCAATACCTTACTGTGTTCTGTCCTGTCCAATACCTTACTGTGTCCTGTCCAATACCTTACTGTGTCCTGTCCTGTCCAATACCTTACTGTGTTCTGTCCTGTCCAATACCTTACTGTGTTCTGTCCTGTCCAATACCTTACTGTGTCCTGTCCTGTCCAATACCTTACTGTGTCCTGTCCTGTCCAATACCTTACTGTGTCCTGTCCAATACCTTACTGTGTTCTGTCCTGTCCAATACCTTACTGTGTTCTGTCCTGTCCAATACCTTACTGTGTCCTGTCCAATACCTTACTGTGTTCTGTCCTGTCCAATACCTTACTGTGTTCTGTCCTGTCCAATACCTTACTGTGTCCTGTCCAATACCTTACTGTGTTCTGTCCTGTCCAATACCTTACTGTGTTCTGTCCTGTCCAATACCTTACTGTGTTCTGTCCAATACCTTACTGTGTCCTGTCCAATACCTTACTGTGTTCTGTCCTGTCCAATACCTTACTGTGTCCTGTCCTGTCCAATACCTTACTGTGTTCTGTCCTGTCCAATACCTTACTGTGTCCTGTTCTGTCCAATACCTTACTGTGTCCTGTCCAATACCTTACTGTGTCCTGTCCTGTCCAATACCTTACTGTGTCCTGTCCAATACCTTACTGTGTTCTGTCCTGTCCAATACCTTACTGTGTCCTGTCCAATACCTTACTGTGTCCTGTCCTGTCCAATACCTTACTGTGTCCTGTCCAATACCTTACTGTGTTCTGTCCAATACCTTACTGTGTTCTGTCCTGTCCAATACCTTACTGTGTTCTGTCCTGTCCAATACCTTACTGTGTCCTGTCCTGTCCAATACCTTACTGTGTTCTGTCCAATACCTTACTGTGTTCTGTCCTGTCCAATACCTTACTGTGTCCTGTCCTGTCCAATACCTTACTGTGTCCTGTCCAATACCTTACTGTGTTCTGTCCTGTCCAATACCTTACTGTGTCCTGTCCTGTCCAATACCTTACTGTGTCCTGTCCAATACCTTACTGTGTTCTGTCCTGTCCAATACCTTACTGTGTTCTGTCCTGTCCAATACCTTACTGTGTCCTGTCCAATACCTTACTGTGTCCTGTCCAATACCTTACTGTGTCCTGTCCTGTCCAATACCTTACTGTGTCCTGTCCAATACCTTACTGTGTTCTGTCCTGTCCAATACCTTACTGTGTTCTGTCCTGTCCAATACCTTACTGTGTCCTGTCCAATACCTTACTGTGTCCTGTCCAATACCTTACTGTGTTCTGTCCTGTCCAATACCTTACTGTGTCCTGTCCTGTCCAATACCTTACTGTGTTCTGTCCTGTCCAATACCTTACTGTGTCCTGTTCTGTCCAATACCTTACTGTGTCCTGTCCAATACCTTACTGTGTCCTGTCCTGTCCAATACCTTACTGTGTCCTGTCCAATACCTTACTGTGTTCTGTCCTGTCCAATACCTTACTGTGTTCTGTCCAATACCTTACTGTGTTCTGTCCAATACCTTACTGTGTCCTGTCCTGTCCAATACCTTACTGTGTTCTGTCCTGTCCAATACCTTACTGTGTTCTGTCCTGTCCAATACCTTACTGTGTTCTGTCCAATACCTTACTGTGTCCTGTCCTGTCCAATACCTTACTGTGTTCTGTCCAATACCTTACTGTGTTCTGTCCTGTCCAATACCTTACTGTGTTCTGTCCTGTCCAATACCTTACTGTGTCCTGTCCAATACCTTACTGTGTTCTGTCCAATACCTTACTGTGTCCTGTCCTGTCCAATACCTTACTGTGTTCTGTCCTGTCCAATACCTTACTGTGTCCTGTCCAATACCTTACTGTGTTCTGTCCTGTCCAATACCTTACTGTATCCTGTCCTGTCCAATACCTTACTGTGTTCTGTCCTGTCCAATACCTTACTGTGTCCTGTCCTGTCCAATACCTTACTGTGTTCTGTCCAATACCTTACTGTGTTCTGTCCTGTCCAATACCTTACTGTGTTCTGTCCTGTCCAATACCTTACTGTGTTCTGTCCTGTCCAATACCTTACTGTGTTCTGTCCTGTCCAATACCTTACTGTGTTCTGTCCAATACCTTACTGTGTTCTGTCCAATACCTTACTGTGTTCTGTCCAATACCTTACTGTGTTCTGTCCAATACCTTACTGTGTTCTGTCCAATACCTTACTGTGTTCTGTCCAATACCTTACTGTGTTCTGTCCTGTCCAATACCTTACTGTGTTCTGTCCTGTCCAATACCTTACTGTGTTCTGTCCTGTCCAATACCTTACTGTGTTCTGTCCTGTCCAATACCTTACTGTGTTCTGTCCTGTCCAATACCTTACTGTGTTCTGTCCTGTCCAATACCTTACTGTGTCCTGTCCAATACCTTACTGTGTTCTGTCCTGTCCAATACCTTACTGTGTTCTGTCCTGTCCAATACCTTACTGTGTCCTGTCCAATACCTTACTGTGTTCTGTCTGTCCAATACCTTACTGTGTCCTGTCCTGTCCAATACCTTACTGTGTTCTGTCCAATACCTTACTGTGTTCTGTCCTGTCCAATACCTTACTGTGTTCTGTCCTGTCCAATACCTTACTGTGTTCTGTCCTGTCCAATACCTTACTGTGTTCTGTCCAATACCTTACTGTGTCCTGTCCAATACCTTACTGTGTCCTGTCCTGTCCAATACCTTACTGTGTCTCTGTCCAATACCTTACTGTGTTCTGTCCTGTCCAATACCTTACTGTGTCCTGTCCTGTCCAATACCTTACTGTGTCCTGTCCAATACCTTACTGTGTTCTGTCCTGTCCAATACCTTACTGTGTCCTGTCCAATACCTTACTGTGTTCTGTCCTGTCCAATACCTTACTGTGTCCTGTCCTGTCCAATACCTTACTGTGTCCTGTCCAATACCTTACTGTGTCCTGTCCAATACCTT
>NW_028156894.1:0-2000 GCF_964263955.1 Coregonus lavaretus
GGGGGAGTAGAGAGGAGAGGAGAGGGGGGGAGTAGAGAGGAGAGGAGAGAGGGGGAGGAGAGAGGGGGAGTAGAGAGGAGAGAGGGGGAGTAGAGAGGAGAGAGGGGGAGTAGAGAGGGGAGTAGAGAGGAGAGGAGAGAGGAGAGGAGAGAGGGGGAGTGGAGAGGAGAGAGGGGGAGTAGAGAGGAGAGGAGAGAGGGGGAGTAGAGAGGAGAGTAGAGAGGGGGAGGAGAGAGGGGGAGTAGAGAGGAGAGAGGGGGAGTAGAGAGGAGAGGAGAGAGGGGGAGTAGAGAGGAGAGGAGAGAGGAGAGAGGAGATGAGAGAGGAGATGAGAGAGGGGAGTAGAGAGGAGAGGAGAGAGGGGGAGTAGAGAGGAGAGGAGAGAGGGGGAGTAGAGAGGAGAGGAGAGAGGGGGAGTAGAGAGGAGAGGAGAGAGGAGAGTAGAGAGGAGAGGAGAGGGGAGAGTAGAGAGGAGAGTAGAGAGGAGAGTAGAGTAGAGAGGAGAGTAGAGAGGAGTAAGGGGGAGTAGAGAGGGGGAGGAGAGAGGAGAG
Organism: Coregonus lavaretus; assembly: GCF_964263955.1. NCBI lineage: Eukaryota > Metazoa > Chordata > Actinopteri > Salmoniformes > Salmonidae > Coregonus > Coregonus lavaretus. The sequence continues at coordinate 552 of NW_028156894.1, forward strand.
TAGAGAGGAGAGGAGAGAGGAGAGTAGAGAGGAGAGGAGAGAGGAGAGGAGAGAGGAGAGGAGAGAGGAGAGTAGAGAGGAGAGGAGAGAGGGGGAGGAGAGAGGGGGAGTAGAGAGGGGGAGTAGAGAGGGGGAGTAGAGAGGAGAGAGGGAGAGGAGAGAGGAGAGGAGAGAGGAGATGAGAGAGGGGGAGTGGAGAGGAGAGAGGGGGAGTAGAGAGGAGAGGAGAGAGGGGGAGTAGAGAGGGGGAGTAGAGAGGGGAGGAGAGAGGAGAGGAGAGAGGAGAGAGGGGGAGTAGAGGGGGGGGAGTAGAGAGGGGAGGAGAGAGGAGAGGAGAGGAGAGAGGAGAGTAAGAGGAGAGTAGAGAGGAGAGTAGAGAGGAGAGTAGAGAGGAGAGAGGGGGAGTAGAGAGGAGAGGGGGGAGGGGGAGTAGAGAGGGGAGTAGAGAGGGGGAGTAGAGAGGGGGAGTAGAGAGGAGAGGGGGGAGTAGAGAGGAGAGGAGAGGGGGGGAGTAGAGAGGAAAGGAGAGAGGGGGAGTAGAGAGGAGAGGAGAGGGGGGGAGTAGAGAGGGGGAGTAGAGAGGAGAGGAGAGAGGGGGAGTAGAGAGGAGAGAGGGAGTAGAGAGGAGAGGAGAGTAGAGAGGAGATGAGAGGGGGAGTGGAGAGGAGAGAGGGGGAGTAGAGAGGAGAGAGGGGGAGTAGAGAGGAGAGAGAGGGGGAGTAGAGAGGAGAGGAGAGGGGGAGTAGAGAGGAGAGGAGAGAGGGGGAGTAGAGAGGAGAGAGGAGGAGAGGAGAGAGGAGAGGAGAGAGGGGGAGTAGAGAGGGGGAGTAGAGAGGGGGAGTAGAGAGGAGAGGAGAGAGGGGGAGGAGAGGAGAGAGGGGGAGGAGAGAGAGGGGAGTAGAGAGGAGAGGAGAGAGGGGGAGTAGAGAGGAGAGGAGAGAGGAGAGTAGAGAGGAGAGTAGAGAGGAGAGTAGAGAGGGGGAGTAGAGAGGAGAGGAGAGAGGGGGAGTAGAGAGGAGGAGAGAGGAGAGTAGAGGAGATGAGAGAGGGGGAGTGGAGAGGAGAGAGGGGGAGTAGAGAGGAGAGGAGAGAGGGGGAGTTGAGAGGGGGAGTAGAGAGGAGAGGAGAGAGGAGAGTAGAGAGGAGAGTAGAGAGGAGAGTAGAGAGGGGGAGTAGAGAGGAGAGGAGAGAGGAGAGGAGAGTAGAGAGGAGAGAGGAGAGTAGAGAGGAGATGAGAGAGGGGGAGTGGAGAGGAGAGAGGGGGAGTAGAGAGGAGAGGAGAGAGGGGGAGTAGAGAGGGGGAGTAGAGAGGAGAGTAGAGAGGAGAGTAGAGAGTAGAGAGGAGAGTAGAGAGGGGGAGTAGAGAGGAGAGGAGAGAGGAGAGGAGAGAGGGGGAGTAGAGTAGAGAGAGTAGAGTAGAGAGAGTAGAGAGGGGAGAGGAGAGGAGAG
>NW_028156893.1:0-1000 GCF_964263955.1 Coregonus lavaretus
AATGGAACGCAGATTGTGGTGGATAGAATAAGGATGCCATCATTAGCACCCATTCAAAGAAGCTGACCTAACAAAGTGGCTATTCGTCAAATCCGTCATGATTTATGTGTTCTAAAAGGCCCACAATGTGGTTACAAAAATCTGATTTGGATATATTTGGCTGTTTTCGCTACATAATATTTAGAAGTTGTCCTTTTCGGGTTTAGAAAAAATGTCTGCTAAATGCTAACTCCGGCTTTGGATAAGCTGGAGCATAGCTGGCCATATACTGTAGAAATTGGTGGTGGTAGTTGAAGTAGTTTTTAAGTGTATTGCAGTTGATTGATGACATGAACATGTATTGGGGTTGACATCCATACAAACATTATACTCAGATTTTTACCCCAACATAGTGTGAAATACACACATAAACAATAGCCCAAATGTAGGCTAATTGTGATGGCCAGCAATGAGGGGATTCTGGCTCTATCCACCACAGGGGAACTGTGTTTCTATTTCTGACACTGACTAATCCCAATTCATTGCGTGTATGTATGGCTGCGATGGGTTGAAATGTGTCAGGTAGCCTCGCGGTTAGAGTGTTGGGCCAGTAACCAAAAGGTAGCTGGTTCAAATACTGGAGCCGACAAGGTGAAAAATCTGTTGATGTGCCCTTGAGCAAGGCACTTCACCCTAATTGCTCCAGGGGCGCTGTACAATGGTGACCTTGGCCGTGACCCCACTCCCTGCGGGTGTCTCAGGGTAGTTGGGATTTGCAAGAAACACATTTCCTTACACACTTGTGTGTAACAGGCCAAATATAAACCCCTACCCCCCCCCCCCCTCTCCCTCTCTCTTTCTCTCCCTCTTCTCCCCTCTCCCCCCTCCCTCTCTCTGTTTAGTTAAATCCCCTCACTGCAGAGCCACTGAGTGACAGTACTATATACATGGTGTGCGCGCACAACCGACTGTGAGAGAATTTAACTAGAAACGTCACGACCGAGTGAACGGGAGGGACAGG
>NW_028156892.1:0-2500 GCF_964263955.1 Coregonus lavaretus
ACCAACAAGAAGAAAACACATTCACCTGTAGAGAGAGAGAGAGAGGACCAACAAGAAGAAAACACATTCACCTGTAGAGAGAGAGAGAGAGGACCAACAAGAAGAAAACACATTCACCTGTAGAGAGAGAGAGAGAGAGAGAGAGGACCAACAAGAAGAAAACACATTCACCTGTAGAGAGAGAGAGAGGACCAACAAGAAGAAAACACATTCACCTGTAGAGAGAGAGGGAGAGAGGACCAACAAGAAGAAAACACATTGACCTGTAGAGAGAGAGAGAGAGAGAGAGGACTGCTATACAAATTGATGGAAAGTGGGGTTGGGGGAAAAACATACGACATTATAAAATCCATGTACACAAACAACAAGTGTGCGGTTAAAATTGGCAAAAAACACACACATTTCTTTCCACAGGGCCGTGGGGTGAGACAGGGATGCAGTTTAAGCCCCACCCTCTTCAACATATATATCAACGAATTGGCGAGGGCACTAGAACAGTCTGCAGCACCCGGCCTCACCCTACTAGAATCTGAAGTCAAATGTCTTCTGTTTGCTGACGATCTGGTGCTTCTGTCACCAACCAAGGAGGGCCTACAGCAGCACCTAGATCTTCTGCACAGATTCTGTCAGACCTGGGCCCTGACAGTAAATCTCAGTAAGACAAAAATAATGGTGTTCCAAAAAAGGTCCAGTTGCCAGGACCACAAATACAAATTCCATCTAGACACCGTTGCCCTAGAGCACACAAAAAACTATACATACCTCGGCCTAAACATCAGCGCCACATTTAACTTCCACAAAGCTGTGAACGATCTGAGAGACAAGGCAAGAAGGGCCTTCTATGCCATCAAAAGGAACATAAAATTTGACATACCAATTAGGATCTGGCTAAAAATACTTGAATCAGTTATAGAACCCATTGCCCTTTATGGTTCTGAGGTCTGGGGTCCGCTCACCAACCAAGAATTCACAAAATGGGACAAACACCAAATTGAGACTCTGCATGCAGAATTCTGCAAAAACATCCTCCGTGTACAACGTAAAACACCAAATAATGCATGCAGAGCAGAATTAGGCCAATACCCGCTAATTATCAAAATCCAGAAAAGAGCCGTTAAATTCTATAACCACTTAAAAGGAAGCGATTCCCAAACCTTCCATAACAAAGCCATCACCTACAGAGAGATGAACTTGGAGAAGAGTCCCCTAAGTAAGCTTGTCCTGGGGCTCTGTTCACAAACACAAACAGACCCCACACAGCCCCAGGACAACAACAACAACAACACAACTAGACCCAACCAAATCATGAGAAAACAAAAAGAGAATTACTTGACACATTGGAAAGAACAAACAAAAAAACAGAGCAAACTAGTATGCTATTTGGCCCTAAACAGAGAGTACACAGTGGCAGAATACTTGACCACTGTGACTGACCCAAACTTAAGGAAAGCTTTGACTATGTACAGACTCAGTGAGCATAGCCTTGCTATTGAGAAAGGCCGCCGTAGGCAGACCTGGCTCTCAAGAGAAGACAGGCTATGTGCACACTGCCCACAAAATGAGGTGGAAACTGAGCTGCACTTCCTAACCTCCTGCCAAATGTATGACCATATTAGAGACACATATTTCCCTCAGATTACAGCGATCCACAAAGAATTCGAAAACAAATCCAATTTTGATAAACTCCCTTATCTACTGGGTGAAAAACCACAGTGTGCCATCACAGCTGCAAGATTTGTGACCTGTTGCCACAAGAAAAGGGCAACCAGTGAAGAACAAACACCATTGTAAATACAACCCATATTTATGTTCATTTATTTTCCCATTTGTACTTTAACTATTTGCACATTGTTACAACACTGTATATATACATAATATGACATTTGAAATGTCTTTATTCTTTTGGAACTTCTGAGTGTAATGTTTACTGTTAATATTTATTGTTTATTTCACTTTTGTTTACTATCTACTTCACTTGCTTTGGCAATGTTAACATACGTTTCCCATGCCAATAAAGCCCTTAAATTGAAATTGAATTGAGAGGACCAACAAGAAGAAAACACATTCACCTGTAGAGAGAGAGAGAGAGGACCAACAAGAAGAAAACACATTCACCTGTAGAGAGAGAGAGAGAGAGAGGACCAACAAGAAGAAAACACATTCACCTGTAGAGAGAGAGAGAGGACCAACAAGAATAAAACACATTCTCCTGTAGAGAGAGAGAGAGGACCAACAAGAAGAAAACACATTCACCTGTAGAGAGAGAGGACCAACAAGAAGAAAACACATTCACCTGTAGAGAGAGAGAGAGAGAGAGGACCAACAATAAGAAAACACATTCACCTGTAGAGAGAGAGAGGACCAACAAGAAGAAAACACATTCACCTGTAGAGAGAGAGAGAGGACCAACAAGAGGAAAACACATTCACCTGTAGAGAGAGAGAGAGGACCAACAAGAAGAAAACACATTCACCTGTAGAGAGAGAGAGAAAGGACCAAC
>NW_028156892.1:7500-59526 GCF_964263955.1 Coregonus lavaretus
GTTGTATCTCCAGACAGAGGAACAGTTATAGTGGTGAGTTGTATCTCCAGACAGAGGAACAGTTATAGTGGTGAGTTGTATCTCCAGACAGAGGAACAGTTATAGTGGTGAGTTGTATCTCCAGACAGAGGAACAGTTATAGTGGTGAGTTGAATCTCCAGACAGAGGAACAGTTATAGTGGTGAGTTGAATCTCCAGACAGAGGAACAGTTATAGTGGTGAGTTGTATCTCCAGACAGAGGAACAGTTATAGTGGTGAGTTGTATCTCCAGACAGAGGAACAGTTATAGTGGTGAATTGTATCTCCAGACAGAGGAACAGTTATAGTGGTGAGTTGTATCTCCAGACAGAGGAACAGTTATAGTGGTGAGTTGTATCTCCAGACAGACCAGTTATAGTGGTGAGTTGTATCTCCAGACAGAGGAACAGTTATAGTGGTGAGTTGTATCTCCAGACAGAGGAACAGTTATAGTGGTGAGTTGTATCTCCAGTGAGTTGTATCTCCAGACAGAGGAACAGTTATAGTGGTGAGTTGTATCTCCAGACAGAGGAACAGTTATAGTGGTGAGTTATATCTCCAGACAGAGGAACAGTTATAGTGGTGAGTTGTATCTCCAGACAGAGGAACAGTTATAGTGGTGAGTTGTATCTTCAGACAGAGGAACAGTTATAGTGGTGAGTTGTATCTCCAGACAGAGGAACAGTTATAGTGGTGAGTTGTATCTCCAGACAGAGGAAGAGTTATAGTGGTGAGTTGTATCTCCAGACAGAGGAAGAGTTATAGTGGTGAGTTGTATCTCGAAGACAGAGGAACAGTTATAGTGGTGAGTTGTATCTCCAGACAGAGGAACAGTTATAGTGGTGAGTTGTATCTCCAGACAGAGGAACAGTTATAGTGGTGAGTTGTATCTCCAGACAGAGGAACAGTTATAGTGGTGAGTTGTATCTCCAGACAGAGGAACAGTTATAGTGGTGAGTTGTATCTCCAGACAGAGGAACAGTTATAGTGGTGAGTTGTATCTCCAGACAGAGGAACAGTTATAGTGGTGAGTTGTATCTCCAGACAGAGGAACAGTTATAGTGGTGAGTTGTATCTCCAGACAGAGGAACAGTTATAGTGGTGAGTTGTATCTCCAGACAGAGGAACAGTTATAGTGGTGAGTTGTATCTCCAGACAGAGGAACAGTTATAGTGGTGAGTTGTATCTCCAGACCGAGGAACAGTTATAGTGGTGAGTTGTATCTCCAGACAGAGGAACAGTTATAGTGGTGAGTTGTATCTCCAGACAGAGGAACAGTTATAGTGGTGAGTTGTATCTCCAGACAGAGGAACAGTTATAGTGGTGAGTTGTATCTCCAGACAGATTAACAGTTATAGTGGTGAGTTGTATCTCCAGACAGAGGAACAGTTATAGTGGTGAGTTGTATCTCCAGACAGAGGAACAGTTATAGTGGTGAGTTGTATCTCCAGACAGAGGAACATTTATAGTGGTGAGTTGTGTCTCCAGACAGATGAACAGTTATAGTGGTGAGTTGTATCTCCAGACAGAGGAACAGTTATAGTGGTGAGTTGTGTCTCCAGACAGAGGAACAGTTATAGTGGTGAGTTGTATCTCCAGACAGAGGAACAGTTATAATGGTGAGTTGTGTCTCCAGACAGAGGAACAGTTATAGTGGTGAGTTGTATCTCCAGACAGAGGAACAGTTATAGTGGTGAGTTGAATCTCCAGACAGAGGAACAGTTATAGTGGTGAGTTGAATCTCCAGACAGAGGAACTCAGTGATGTGGGCAGGTGATGATGAAATGCCGGGGTTTAATTTTTGTCCCAGTCCGTCCCTGCCATATGTAGCCACTTAGCAATGCAATGAACCTGACAGCAGCAACATCTCTAGACTGACACTTTCCTGTCTTGCTAGATGCACAATTAAAGGGGAGTTTCACAAAATAATCAAGACCTCAAAAATGGTCTTCTGATGTGATTTAAGCATTGACAGACGGAGAACATCCATTTTTTGTTTTTTCTCTATGAATAATTGTAATATTTAGGGTAAAAAAAACAGAAACAAATCCAAAACCAGGAAAAATAAAATCGAGACACAGAATTCGGGAAAATACAAAATATTTTTTGATGAGGCCTGTCATGCCCAATGCTGTTTATTAACGATCATTTTTACCAGGTATATTGACAGAAAACATATTTGAAAGCTATAAAAAAAAAAAAATGAGTCACCCGCGACATGTTAAATTGTTTAAAAGTATCTGTCATGCTAGACAAGCTTGGAGAGCCCTGCTCTGGGTTTTGCAGCAGAATCAGTGATACCTCCATCTCTATGAGTAGAATGTAGAACACCAACACACATTCTGAGTGTTCTGAGTCTTTGTTCTGAGGTGGGAGGAGCTTATAGCTGATGTATCGCCCTACAGTACAGTGTGACATCACTGCTCTCTGCTGGATCGGCTGGAAGGCGTTGCTACAGTAACATAAAACAAAACACAGTTTGTAAAAAAGAAAGGCCTCTTTATTTTGAAGAAAATAAACCCTGAATGTTGTAATTTTGGGGGATTTGTATTATTGTGGATGTTTATTTATGTGGATGCTTAGTATTGAGGATGTTTAGTATTGAGGATGTTTAGTATTGAGGATGTTTAGTATTGTGGATGTTTAGTATTGTGGATGTTTAGCATTGAGGATGTTTAGTATTGTGGATGTTTAGTATTGTGGATGTTTAGTAGTGAGGATCTTTAGTATTGAGGATGCTTAGTATTGAGGATGTTTAGTATTGAGGATGTTTAGTATTGAGGATGTTAAGTATTGAGGATGTTTAGTATTGAGGATGTTTAGTATTGAGGATGTTTAGTATTGAGGATGTTTAGTATTGTGGATGTTTAGCATTGAGGATGTTTAGTATTGAGGATGTTTAGTATTGTGGATGTTTAGTATTGTGGATGTTTAGTAGTGAGGATGTTTAGTATTGAGGATGTTTAGTAGTGAGGATGTTTAGTATTGAGGATGTTTAGCATTGTGGATGTTTAGCATTGAGGATGTTTAGCATTGAGGATGTTTAGTATTGAGGATGTTTAGTAGTGAGGATGTTTAATAGTGAGGATGTTTAGTATTGTGGATGTTTAGTATTGTGGATGTTTAGCATTGAGGATGTTTAGTATTGTGGATGTTTAGTATTGAGGATGTTTAGTATTGAGGATGTTTAGTATTGTGGATGTTTAGCATTGAGGATGTTTAGTATTGAGGATGTTTAGTATTGTGGATGTTTAGTATTGTGGATGTTTAGTAGTGAGGATGTTTAGTATTGAGGATGTTTAGTAGTGAGGATGTTTAGTATTGAGGATGTTTAGTATTGAGGATGTTTAGCATTGAGGATGTTTAGCATTGAGGATGTTTAGTATTGAGGATGTTTAGTATTGAGGATGTTTAGTATTGAGGATGTTTAGTATTGTGGATGTTTAGTAGTGAGGATGTTTAGTATTGAGGATGTTTAGTATTGAGGATGTTTAGTAGTGAGGATGTTTAGTAGTCAGGATGTTTAGTATTGAGGATGTTTAGTAGTGAGGATGTTTAGTATTGAGGATGTTTAGTAGTGAGGATGTTTAGTATTGAGGATGTTTAGTAGTGAGGATGTTTAGTAGTGAGGATGTTTAGTAGTGAGGATGTTTAGTATTGAGGATGCTTATTATTGAGGATGTTTAGTAGTGAGGATGTTTAGTATTGAGGATGTTTAGTAGTGAGGATGTTTAGTATTGAGGATGTTTAGTATTGAGGATGTTTAGTAGTGAGGATGTTTAGTATTGAGGATGTTTAGTAGTGAGGATGTTTAGTAGTGAGGATGTTTAGTATTGTGGATGTTTAGTATTGAGGATGTTTAGTGGTGAGGATGTTTAGTAGTGAGGATGTTTAGTATTGAGGATGTTTAGTATTGAGGATGTTTAGTAGTGAGGATGTTTAGTATTGAGGATGTTTAGTAGTGAGGATGTTTAGTAGTGAGGATGTTTAGTAGTGAGGATGTTTAGTATTGAGGGTGTTTAGTATTGAGGTATATTGTTTAGTATTGAGTATTTTTGTAGAGTAGACTTGGTCTCTGCACCACTGTGTAGACTGGCTGCACAGAAATACTCCCCACTGTCTTCAGCTTGTCTCAGTTTGAGGAGATGAAGGTAGGCATCATTCCTTCCATCTCCTGTCACGTCAAAATAACCTTTATATGGGGGTTCAACTGTAGGGGTTTTATAGTATGTATACGCTATGAGGTTTAGGGCCGTGTCTCCCACAGAACGCTGGTACCAGAGGATAGTGTTATAGCTGGGGATTTTATGACTGCAGTTGAGTGTGACAGAAGTATTAGGCTTTACCAGCAACGCGGAGGGAGACTGGGACACTGATTTACTGAGAGAGACACCTGTGGGGAGAGAGAGAACATTACATTTATTTTACAGTACATAACAAAGGATTGTACCACCATTTCTCAAGTTTACAGAAAACCTTTGATTAGTAATTATTTGTACACATTAATGCAAATTGCTACACTTTCATGTTTAATACGTATTGTAGGGAACTACTAAATAACTGTTGCTTAAATTACCTGTGATCCAGAATAGTGGGACAGTGACAATGAGAAGAGGTCTGATCATGTTGACTTAGTGATCGTTGACAACCAACTGACATCTCATCTGAACTGACTGGAGAGGAGGAACAGGAAGTGACCTCATCAGTGATGTAATGACAGAATCCAGACAGCTTTACTGTGATATTATATTGGCACTGAATCAAATCCAGAGCTCAGTGCAGGTGTGAGGGAGGTGTTGCTTCAGTATAATCTACTGAGACAGTGAATGAGAGGAGGTTTTTGTAGTGTAGACAGGGGAATCTGCAACACTGTGCATAACTAGCAGCACAGAAATACACTGCACTGTGTTGGGGTCGTTTTAAGTTGAACATGTTCAGAAAGGCATTCTTTGGGCCACCTCCACTCAAATCCCCACTCATATTGAAATGCTTTTCATATGAACCCTCAATGGTTGGATTCTTATTATACAGATTTCCTATGAGTTTCAGTGCGGTTTCTCCTTGTGATTTCTGGTACCAAAACATTAGTGTGTAGTCTGATTTCTGATGGTGGCAGAAGAGTTGAACATTCTCTCCTGGTCTGCTGAAGACTGTAGAGGGAGTCTGGTGAACCTCAACACTGAGAGAGAGACCTGAGGAGAGATGGAGAGAAGACTTTCACTAGCATAGGCATACATAAAGGATGAATATAAATCATACCATATTATGAATCTACAACAAATGATAATTTCCTAGATTATTACCTGTCAGCCAAAATAGTGTGAAGATGATGGGAGGTTTGTACATGTTGACTGGCAGTGATGATCATCAACAACCAACTAATCTGAATCAACCATCAAACCATCTCTACTGACTGGAGAGGAGGAGGAACAGGAAGTGACATCATCACTGATGATCATCAACAACCAACTAATCTGAATCAACCATCAAACCATCTCTACTGACTGGAGAGGAGGAGGAACAGGAAGTGACATCATCACTGATGATCATCATCAACAACCAACTCATCTGAATCAACCATCAAACCATCTCAACTGACTGGAGCGGAGGAGGAACAGGAAGTGACATCATCACTGATGATCATCAACAACCAACTAATCTGAATCAACCATCAAACCATCTCTACTGACTGGAGAGGAGGAGGAACAGGAAGTGACATCATCACTGATGATCATCATCAACAACCAACTAATCTGAATCAACCATCAAACCATCTCAACTGACTGGAGCGGAGGAGGAACAGGAAGTGACATCATCACCGATGATCATCAACAACCAACTAATCTGAATCAACCATCAAACCATCTCTACTGCCTGGAGAGGAGGAGGAACAGGAAGTGACATCATCACTGATGATCATCAACAACCAACTAATCTGAATCAACCATCAAAACATCTCTACTGCCTGGAGAGGAGGATGAACAGGAAGTGACATCATCACTGATGATCATCAACAACCAACTAATCTGAATCAACCATCAAACCATCTCTACTGACTGGAGCGGAGGAGGAACAGAAAGTGACATCATCACTGATGATCATCAACAACCAACTAATCTGAATCAACCATCAAACCATCTCTACTGCCTGGAGAGGAGGAGGAACAGGAAGTGGAGAGATGGAGAGAAGACATTATCTTTCATTTTCATAGATAAGAGATGAAGATCCATAATTCCCATACTGCACATCTAAACAAGTGATCATATCTAAATCAGATGACTGTTATTACCTGAGAGCCAACTGAGTAAGAGGGGTCTGATCATGTTGAGTCTTGAGCTGAACATCAACAGCTAACTGACATCTCATCTGAACTGACTGAAGAGGACCAGGAGGGACAGGAAGTGACCTCATCAGTGATGTAATGACAGAACGCTGTCACAGTCACAGAAATAGAATTTCTAGAAAGGATGGCTGCCAGTCCACCCGTTATGGCATCATCGACTTGAATGAGGAGGCCCGTTCAACTCATTCTAGTTGTGGTTACGGTATATCAAATCAAATCCAGACCTCAATACAGGTGTGAGGGAGGTGTTCTGCTAAATAGTTTACTACAGCGTGACAGACTGTGTCACACAGGGTTTTTGAAGTGCAGAGAGGGAATCTACAACACTGTGGCCTTCGCTTGCAGCACAGAAATAAACAGCATTGTGATCGGGACCTTTAAGGTTGAACATGTTCAGAGAAGCATTCTTCGGGTCGTTCTGACTCAAATCCCCACTCACGTTTAGATGTTCCTCAATGTATGATGTTTGAGACTTAAAAAATAAATAGGCTATAAGTTTTAGTTGTTTTTCTCCTGGTGACTGCTGTAACCACTGCATCAGTCTGTAGTTAGTTCTGTCATGGTTGCAGAAGATCTGAACATTCTCTCCATGTTTGAGTATGACTTCAGAGGGAGTCTGATAAACCTCAAGGCTGAGAGAGAGACCTGGAGAGAGGTGGAGAGAAGACATTTACTTCAAGTGATGGATGAAAATATATCCACATGGGCCTAAACCCCAATGGCTGGACACATACACAGAAATTGACATACTGGACATCAAAATAATTGGTGATTTCAAAAATGTATATTACGCTTGTTACCTGTAAGGCAAATAAGTAAGACAGAGAACGGGATGAGAAATTGGGACATTTTGACTCCCAGTCAACGAGAACAGCATCAGAGGAACTGAGTCATTCTGAACTCACATGGGAAGAATATATAAAACAGGATATGACATCACACTCCAAATATTGGCGTTACAGTAATGATCCTCCCATGTGAAACATCAATACAAAATTGTGCATCCCAAATAGCACCCTGTTTCCTATATAGTGCACTACTTTTGACCAGAGCCCTAAGGGGTATAGGGGATTGGGTAGCATTTGGGACTCTGAACTACAAATGAATTCAGCTGTTCACAAGAAGCCCCACACCAGGTCAATGTTAATGGAAGACGGTCAATTCAGGAAGCAAAGTGAAATTCCAATTAAGTTTTTATTAGAAAATTGCATTTTAATTTAAATGATTTCACAATAAACTTTAAAGGAGAAGCTATTTATTGAAAAGGGTATTTTTTATTAAAATCACTTCCTGAATTGAGTGACTTCAATTCGAATTGACCCAATTCGCATCCCTGCCACACACCACACTACAGTACAGACATTTACAATGGTCTTATGCAGCGGTTGTTTGATTGGCATCAGTACAGTACAGTGGTGAGACTGAATCATAGCAAGGTACCACAGCATGGTGTTGTAGCTGGGGAGAGCGTGTTCTACCTGCTGATACCACAGCATGGTGTTGTAGCTGGGGAGAGCGTGTTCTACCTGCCGATACCACAGCATGGTGTTGTAGCTGGGGAGAGCGTGTTCTACCTGCTGATACCACAGCATGGTGTTGTAGCTGGGGAGAGCGTGTTCTACCTGCCGATACCACAGCATGGTGTTGTAGCTGGGGAGAGCGTGTTCTACCTGCCGATACCACAGCATGGTGTTGTAGCTGGGGAGAGCGTGTTCTACCTGCTGATACCACAGCATGGTGTTGTAGCTGGGGAGAGCGTGTTCTACCTGCCGATACCACAGCATGGTGTTGTAGCTGGGGAGAGCGTGTTCTACCTGCTGATACCACAGTATGGTGTTGTAGCTGGGGAGAGCGTGTTCTACCTGCCGATACCACAGTATGGTGTTGTAGCTGGGGAGAGCGTGTTCTACCTGCCGATACCACAGCATGGTGTTGTAGCTGGGGAGAGCGTGTTCTACCTGCTGATACCACAGTATGGTGTTGTAGCTGGGGAGAGCGTGTTCTACCTGCCGATACCACAGTGTGGTGTTGTAGCTGGGGAGAGCGTGTTCTACCTGCCGATACCACAGCATGGTGTTGTAGCTGGGGAGAGCGTGTTCTACCTGCCGATACCACAGCATGGTGTTGTAGCTGGGGAGAGCGTGTTCTACCAGCTGATACCACATTATGGTGTTGTAGCTGGGGAGAGCGTGTTCTACCTGCTGATATCACAGTATGGTGTTGTAGCTGGGGAGAGCGTGTTCTACCTGCTGATACCACAGCATGGTGTTGTAGCTGGGGAGAGCGTGTTCTACCTGCTGATACCACAGTATGGTGTTGTAGCTGGGGAGAGCTTGTTCTACCTGCTGATACCACAGTATGGTGTTGTAGCTGGGGAGAGCGTGTTCTACCTGCTGATACCACAGTATGGTGTTGTAGCTGGGGAGAGCGTGTTCTACCTGCCGATACCACAGCATGGTGTTGTAGCTGGGGAGAGCGTGTTCTACCTGCTGATACCACAGCATGGTGTTGTAGCTGGGGAGAGCGTGTTCTACAGGACAGGATAGCAGTTTCTCCAGAACTCTGAAATAATGAAGGTGGAGACTGAAGAACCCTGGGACAGGAGTTCACCTGTTACAGAAGAGGAGAGAGAGACCTGTTACTTATAGCTACTGTAGTGAAATATATGGAATTATAGATTATTTTAGACCAGGGGTGTCAAACGTCCGGCCCGCGGGCCGGATCAGGCCCGCAAATGGGTTTAATCCGGCCCGCGAGATGATTTTGTAAAGTATAAAAATGCGCTGAAGTTGTTCAATAAAATGAACTGCTGTTCCAATTGCGTCCACTGGATGGCGCAATAGCAATTGTGTTAAGCAAGCAAACTGTTTATACCGGGGCAGAGCAAGTAGGTCAAGTCTGTGTTTACTCACAGCCGAAACATCAGTGACGCTGCAGTGAAAGCTAGCTACCTCATTGCTAATGAAATCGCAGTGGCTTCAAAACCATTTGGTGAGGGTGAATTTGTAAAAACATGCATGATGAAGGCAGCGGAGATTGTGTGCCCTGAAAAGCGTCAGGCTTTGGTAAATATCAGCCTGACAAGAAACACAGTTGCAGACAGGATTTCCGATCTTTCAGTGGATTTGGACAGCCAGTTGAAGCAAAAAGTAAAGTCATTTATTGCGTTTTCGGTTGCAATTGATGAAAGCACGGACATTACAGATGTTGCACAACTGGCCATTTTCATCCGCGGAGTTGATGACACATTGACCGTCACCGAGGAGTTCGTGGAGTTGGTGCCGATGACAGATACAACGACAGCAGCTGATATTTTTACCGCACTCGTCGGCGCGCTGGACAGGGTCGGAGTGGACTGGTCCCGCGCTGTCAGCCTGGCTACAGATGGTGCGCCCTCAATGATCGGGAAAAAAGCAGGCGTTGTGACAAAGTTCAGAGAGAAAGTGCAATCTGCAAATGGAGGACGTGATTTTTTGACTTTTCACTGAATTTTGCACCAGGAGGCTTTGTGTTGCAAGTCATTAAAGATGGATAATGTCATGAAGGTGGTCATCCAAACTGTTAATTTCATCCGATCCAGAAGCCTGAATCACCGTCAGTTTGACAGCCTTCTCAGAGAGAAAGACCACATCTATGGCCTGCCATACCACACTGAGGTAAGATGGTTAAGCCGAGGTGCTGAGGCGTTTCTTTGATTTACGAGAAGAAATTGAACAGTTCATGGAAGAAAAGGGCAAACCAGTGTTAGAATTCCATTCCGTAGAATGGATGCAGGACCTTGCATTTATGGTGGATGTTACAGAGCACCTGAATAACTTGAACAAACAGCTGCAAGGGCGCAACAAAGTTGTCACGCAGTATTATGACAGCATACGTTCTTTCAAGTTGAAGCTGTCATTGTGGGAGATGCAACTTGCCGGTGGTGATGCAGCTCACTTCCCCTGTCTGAAAAATGTGTGCTCGACCCAACATGTGGCAGACATGAAGCGGTTCAAAGATAAAATAACGGGACTGTTACGGGACTTTGAGCAACGCTTTCAGATTTTTGGTGAACTGGAGAAAGACGAAAAACGTCAACGTTTTTTGCTCGCCAATCACAGTGAATCCCTCTGATCTGCCCGTCAGCATCCAACTTGAAATAATAGACTTGCAGTGTGACTCGGATTTGAAGGGCAAATTTGCTGCAGCTGGCTTGGACACATTTAATCAGAATCTCTTGCCAGGTTACCCCAACTTGACAGCCCTCGCTGCAAAACTGTTGTGCATGTTGGGAACCACATATCTTTGTGAGCAAGTTTTCTCTGTAATGAGCATAAATAAAACAAAGCTGCGCTCAAGGCTCACGCACAAGCACTTGAATCACATCCTGAAGTTGGCTGGTTCTCAGGATGTGACGCCTGATATTGATGCGCTGGTGAAAGCTAAAAGATGCCAGGTATCAGGAGTCAAATAAACTATGCAACCCCACTTAAAGTGCTACATGAGACACCCTGATATAGTTCTGTGATCTGTGATATACTTCTGTGAATCACTGAGGCATTGTGTGTTTGTGTGTTCTTTGTCCTCAGAACTTTCAAATAACTTGAGGTGTTTTATGATTAATAGTGATGTTGTGCTTTTGGACACACTGTCCTCAGGCTCCAGCTTTATGTTTATATGTTTTTATGTTGATGTGCTATTGTTTTTAATTGATTTTATTTTATTTGTATATTTAACCTATTCTTGACTCTGTGGTTCTTGCACTTGTTTGGGGAACAGGATTTCATTATTTTTATCTACATTTCTGCCTGAGAAATGACCCCCTGATATAGTTCTGTGATCTGTGAAACAGTTCTGTTAATCACTGAGGCATTGTGTGTTTGTGTTCTTTTTCTTTAGAATTTTCAAATAAACTTGACGTGTTTTATGATTAATAGTGATGTTGTGCTTGTACTATTTTGGACACACTGTCCTCAGGCTCCAGCTTTATGTTGTATGTTGATCGTATTAAAACAAAGAAAACAATCTGAAGTTGTTGTTTTTAAGTTATATATACCATGATTTTTCCGGTCCAGCCCACTTGGGAATAGATTTTCCTCCATGTGGCCCCTGAGCTAAAATGAGTTTGACACCCCTGTTTTAGACGGTCTCTAACCTGTGATCAAGAATAATCAATAGATTCACGTTCATAGGTGGAAAATATCCAACAGTGAAAGATTCTTAGTACAACACTGACTCAAGATGAACATTCAAAAGGACATGGATCTTGAGCTTTCAGCCTCCTTCCTACACACCAAAGTTTACTGTGGTTCTGTGTCTAGTGAGTCCACATGGTTTTGTTGAGCTGTAACTCCACCTACAGGAAAGACATGATATCATACCACACTGTATCATGTTCTCCTGTATATCAGAGGGAACCTTCCCTTCCTGTTAGGCAAGCTGGTGAGTGTTTTGGCATTGAATCAGAGTCAGTTACAGTGTGATGTTAATGCAGGTGTGATTAGTCTACAGTACACCAGGGATGAGGTTTTGGTAGAGCAGAGAGGGAGATCTGATGCACTGTGTAAACTAGCGGCACAGTAATACACAGCACTGCTATTTGGAGTTAGTTGATTGATGGTTAAGGTGCTGGTACCACCTGCATTAGCATCTCCTTCTATTTCAAATCCAGCCTCAGGATATCCAGTTTTCACAACCATGTATCCTAAAAACACAAATTCTCTGTAGTTGGATTGCTTGTACCAGAGGATGCGATTATACCCTGATATATTATGTGAACACTCCATCTTAGGCGACTCTCCCTGTTTCTTGTACAGGGCTGCAGGACTCTGGTGAACCTGGTTACTGGGAGAAGAACCTGGAGAGAGAGAGAGAGAGAGAGAGAGAGAGAGAGAGAGAGAGAGAGAGAGAGAGAGAGAGAGAGAGAGAGAGAGAGAGAGAGAGAGAGAAGAGAGAGAGAGAGAGAGAGAGAGAGAGAGAGAGAGAGAGAGAGAGAGAGAGAGAGAGAGAGAGAGAGAGAGATGAAACAACAGATGAAGAAATATATTCACCTGAAACATAAAACCCAATCAAATGAGGATATTAGTAGTTGATGAAATCAATGATCTGAATACCTGCAGCCCAGGCTGTGTAACCAATGGTTATGGAGATAAGAATTCTGATCATGTTGACTCTCTGTTAAGGAGACAGAAAGAATGAGACAGACAAACCACTCCTCATGAATTAGAGGGGGCTTCTCATCAACTCATCTCAGTGATCTTACAGAGAGGGATGCTGCCTCCTTATGAGAACATCTAAAGCATCAGAGACCTGAGATGAACCCTACAGGAGGAGTCTATGTGGGACAGGAAGCAGGTTGTCGTAGAGCAGAGAGGGAGATATGATGAACCGCTATCTGGAGTTAATTTAAAAGCTCTTAGTGACTTACCCAGAAAGACTCTAAAAACACTAGTTAGACCTGAGCGGACCACCCATTGTAATTTTTGTATGATTAGCAGTAGCTTAGCGGTTCTTGAGGCAGGCAAGATCAGTTTAGGTTTTTTTTACACAATTGTTTCATTTCTTGGGTCCTGCTCAGCCCTTTTTCCCAAACCTTTACCGTGTGTTCAAAAATAAACATTTTATGTTTGACGGTAGTTTATGGTTGTCGTGTAGTTTTTGTTCTCACTGTTTCCATGTCACGATTCTAATTTGCATGAATTATGTTACTGGTCTCTTGTCCATCCACCCTAGACGTTTAAAGCCACGGGGTTCGTAACATAACGTGGGGGGTTCGTCCGGGATCATTCTCATTGATACTGTCACGATCGTCGTATGAGTGAGTAGACCAAGGCGCAGCGTGTGAAACAAACATGACTTTAATTAGTTAAAGTTATCAAAACAAAACACGACTCGTGAAGTCCACGGTAAACAAATACCGACACGGAACAAAAACCCACAACACCCAAGGGAAAACATACAGTTTAAATATGGCTCCCAATCAGAGACAACCAGCCGACAGCTGACACTCGTTGCCTCTGATTGGGAGTCACACAGGCAAACATAGACACAGACAACCTAGAACACCCAAACAAAGAAACAGAACACATCGAATGAACACACCCTGGCTCAACATATAGAGTCCCAGAGCCAGGGTGTGACAGATACCCATGCTACTCATGCAAATTAGTTAGTGTCTGGTTCAGTGTTGAGCTTGGCAGCTGTAACTATCTGGTTTTGTGTTCAGTATTCGTCGGCTCGTGTTGCTAGTTTAAGATGGCTACTTTTGAGTATCAAGGGTTTTAGTGAAAGCAGAAGTTAGGAAAACAGTGTTAGAGATATTGTTGAACGAGCGAGTGCTTGAGTTACCGCCGCCTGAGTCTGCTGCTCCTGTAGGGGATGTGGCTGCTGCTCCTGTAAGCCCGTCGGTGTCTGAGGACGAGGCTAAGGTTCCAGCCACATTGCCCCGTTTTGACCCACTCTCCCCACTGTCCGACAGTGATGCCAGGATGGATGTCCGCTTGACACGGCTCCAAATGGAGGCGGAAGAGCGGGCACATATCAGGCTAGACATGCTGGAAACGCGTGAGCTAGAGGCAGAACAGGAAACGCGTGAGCTAGAGGCAGAACAGGAGACGCGTGTGCTAGAGGCAGAACAGGAGACGCGTGAGCTAGAGGCAGAACAGGAGACGCGTGAGCTAGAGGCAGAACAGGAGACGCGTAAGCTAGAGGCAGAACAGGAGACGCGTAAGCTAGAGGCAGAACAGGAGACGCGTGAGCTAGAGGCAGAACAGGAGACGCGTGAGCTAGAGGCAGAACTGGAGATGCGTAAACTGGAACTAGAGGCAGAAACAGCGAGGTTAGTCTCTGCTCATACTATGCCTGCTAGTGAGCCGTCCTCTCCAGCTGTGTCGTCTGCTACTTTTGATATTAGTAGACAGATCACCTTGGTGCCTGTGTTTAGGGAGTCAGAGGTTGATTCCTATTTCAGTGTTTTTGAACGTATAGCGGTAGCATTGAAATGGCCCGAAGAGGTATGGTGCCTATTTCTTCAGTGTAAATTAACAGGTAAAGCCCAAGAGGTTCTGTCAGCGCTACCTCTTGAAGACAGCTTGAATTATGACGTGGTCAAAGCTGCTGTTCTTCGTGCCTATGAGCTGGTTCCTGAGGCATATCGACAGAGATTTAGGTCTCATAAAAAGTATTCTACTCAGACTTATGTGGAGTTTGCTAGAGACAAAGGAAATCTGTTTGACAAATGGCACAGTGCTAGTAAGGTAACTGATTTTAACTCTCTACGGGAGTTAATCTTGTTAGAAGAGTTTAAAAATTGCTTACCCGAACGCATTGTAGTTTATCTGAACGAACAGAAAGTATCCTCACTGTCGGAAGCGTCTGTATTGGCAGACGAGTTTGTGTTGACGCATAAGAGCGTGTTTTCGGCTCGTACGGAGAGCAGAGCCGCAGAGTTGCTAACTTTTAGTCCTAGTCGACCAGCAGTACATCCAGCACGCCCAAAAGATGTGCGTCACTGTTTCTATTGTCATAAGGTGGGACATATGGTTAATGATTGCTTTCTGCTAAAACGCAAACAGGGGATGCCTCAGCACGCCAGGCCGCCAACGGGTTTTGGGCTGATTCGTACGGTCGTAAGGCCGGAATCAAAGCAGATGCCTCATAGTGAATGTGGTTTGCAAGTCCCAGTCCCAGATCACAGTTATGACGCGTTCATTTTTGAGGGGTTTGTTTCCATATCAGATGACGAAGCGTCTCAGCGCCCGGTTAGAATCCTCAGAGATACTGGTGCGGCGCAGTCGTTCATACTATCTGATGTGTTGCCCTTGTCCAATAATACATATTGTGGTTCCAGTGTGTTAGTACAAGGAATTGAAATGGGATTCGTCCCAGAGCCATTGCACTTTGTGAACGTACACTCTGAGTTAGTCAGTGGATTGTTCAGAGTTGGCGTACGTCCTATGTTGCCAGTAAAAGGTGTGACATTTATAATGGGCAACGATATTGCCAGAGGAAAGGTGATACCAGTATTGGAGGTATTGGATAAAAGTGACCAGTCTCTCTCCGAGGAGCTGGCACAGGGTTATCCAGATGTGTTCCCCGCTTGTGCTGTCACACGTGCTCAAGCACGACAAGTGGGTGACGTGATAGATTTGTCGAACACGATTCTATTCAGAGAGTGTGACCCAGAGGATAGCTCGGGTGCTACCTCTGGTTAACTGGTGCAGTCTGACCAACAGCCCAGGGAAAGGAAGAAGGATGTGGAACTTGTTGCTGAGGCAATACAGTTACCAGTCACTGGTGAGCAGCTGATCGCTAACCAGAAGGTTGACATTAGCCTGGCTAAATGTTTTTCTAGTGTTGTCTCAGAGGAGGAGCTAAAGAAGAAAAACATGGCCTACTTCATTGATGGTAATCTCCTCATGCGTAAATGGACATCCCATGTTGACGCTGGCGGAGATTGGAATGCTGTTTACCAAATAGTGATTCCTACAGCCTTTCGACAAAACGTTTTATCCCTCGCTCATGATCACCAGTGGTCCGGACATCTGGGAGTCACCAAGACTTATGATCGAGTTTTGCGACATTTCTTTTGGCCTGGTTTAAAACAAGATGTGGCTCAGTTCTGTCAGACTTGCCACACCTGTCAAGTAACTGGGAAACCGAACCAGGTTATTTCCCCCGCGCCTCTTTGTCCCATACCGGCCATAGGTGAACCATTCGAACATGTGATGGTTAACTGGTAACCAGTTTCTGTTGATGCCCTCCATGACAATGAAATGTCTGGTACCTTAAAATATTATTATGGTCTTAGTATTACCTGTGAGACACAGTGATACCAAACAGACAGTGAGGATAATATGGTGACAGTCTGTCTGCAGAGAGAAAAGAGCAGATCATCTGTGTAAAGATTCACACAGAGACAGACAGGGGAAAGTACATTATCACAGTGACTTCGATTGGCAGATACTAATGCTCTAGTCAACCCCCCCCCCCCCCCTCTCTCTCTCTCTCTTTCTCACCTATCTCTCTCTCTGTCTCTCTCTCTCTCTCTCTCTCTCTCTCTCTCTTCTCTCTCTCTCTCTCTCTCTCTCTCTCTCTCTCTGTCTCTCTCTCTGAACAGACGTCTGTTAGTTCATGTGGATTAATGCAGGTGTGTTGATATAGTGTCAGATGGATCTGAAAGGTAGAGGTTTTTGTAGAGTAGACTTGGTCTCTGCACCACTGTGTAGACTGGCTGCACAGAAATACTCCCCACTGTCTTCAGCTTGTCTCAGTTTGAGGAGATGAAGGTAGGCATCATTCTCTCCATCTCCTGTCACATCAAAATAACCTTTATATGGGGGTTCAACTGTAGGGGTTTTATAGTATGTATACGCTATGAGGTTTAGGGCCGTGTCTCCCAGAGAACTTTGGTACCAGAGGATAGTGTCATATCTGGGGATTTTATGACTGCAGTTGAGTGTGACAGAAGTATTAGGCTTTACCAGCAACGCGGAGGGAGACTGGGACACTGATTTACTGAGAGAGACACCTGTGGGGAGAGAGAGAACATTACTTTTATTTTACAGTACATAACAAAGGATTGTACCACCATTTCTCAAGTTTACAGAAAACCTTTGATTAGTAATTATTTGTACACATTAATGCAAATTGCTACACTTTCATGTTTAATACGTATTGTAGGGAACTACTAAATAACTGTTGCTTAAATTACCTGTGATCCAGAATAGTGGGACAGTGACAATGAGAAGAGGTCTGATCATGTTGACTTAGTGATCGTTGACAACCAACTGACATCTCATCTGAACTGACTGGAGAGGAGGAACAGGAAGTGACCTCATCAGTGATGTAATGACAGAATCCAGACAGCTTTACTGTGATATTATATTGGCACTGAATCAAATCCAGAGCTCAGTGCAGGTGTGAGGGAGGTGTTGCTTCGGTATAATCTACTGAGACAGTGAATGAGAGAAGGTTTTTGTAGTGTAGACAGGGGAATCTGCAACACTGTGCAAAACTAGCAGCACAGAAATACACTGCACTGTGTTGGGGTCGTTTTAAGTTGAACATGTTCAGAGAGCCATTCTTTGGGCCACCGCCACTCAAATCCCCACTCATATTGAAATGTTTGTCATATGAACTCTCAATGGTTGGATTCTTATAATACAGATGTCCTATGAGTTTCAGTGCGGTTTCTCCTTGTGATTTCTGGTACCACAGCATCACTCTATAGTCTGATTTCTGATGGTGGCAGAAGAGTTGAACATTCTCTCCTGTTCTGCTGAAGACTGCAGAGGGAGTCTGGTGAACCTCAACACTGAGAGAGAGACCTGAGGAGAGATGGAGAGAAGACTTTCACTAGCATAGGCATACATAAAGGATGAATATACATCATACCATATTATGAATCTACAACAAATGATAATTTCCTAGATTATTACCTGTCAGCCAAAATAGTGTGAAAATGATGGGAGGTTTGTACATGTTGACTGTCAGTGATGATCATCAACAACCAACTAATCTGAATCAACCATCAAACCATCTCAACTGACTGGAGAGGAGGAGGAACAGGAAGTGACATCATCACTGATGATCATCAACAACCAACTAATCTGAATCAACCATCAAACCATCTCAACTGACTGGAGAGGAGGAGGAACAGGAAGTGACATCATCACTGATGATCATCAACAACCAATTAATCTGAATCAACCATCAAACCATCTCAACTGACTGGAGAGGAGGAGGAACAGGAAGTGACATCATCACTGATGATCATCAACAACCAACTAATCTGAATTAACCATCAAACCATCTCTACTGCCTGGAGAGGAGGAGGAACAGGAAGTGACATCATCACTGATGATCATCAACAACCAACTAATCTGAATCAACCATCAAACCATCTCTACTGACTGGAGAGGAGGAGGAACAGGAAGTGGAGAGATGGAGAGAAGACATTATCTTTCATTTTCATAGATAAGAGATGAAGATCCATAATTCCCATACTGCACATCTAAACAAGTGATCATATCTAAATCAGATGACTGTTATTACCTGAGAGCCAACTGAGTAAGAGGGGTCTGATCATGTTGAGTCTTGAGCTGAACATCAACAGCTAACTGACATCTCATCTGAACTGACTGAAGAGGACCAGGAGGGACAGGAAGTGACCTCATCAGTGATGTAATGACAGAACGCTGTCACAGTTACAGAAATAGAATTTCTAGAAAGGATGGCTGCCAGTCCACCCGTTATGGCATCATCGACTTGAATGAGGAGGCCCGTTCAACTCATTCTAGTTGTGGTTACGGTATTGTTAGATTAATTTGGATTTTAAGAATAATGACTAAAGGATTTCACCCCAGAAACGATGGGAGGAGACAAGTTCAGGAGGTATAAAATCGTATGTTCGTGTCTTTGGCGCCAGAGCTCTCCATGAATAAACATACATACCTTCTTCGTGGTTATGGACCTTGAATCATTGATGATTAAAACCAGAGCCTTACAACTTCTGGTAATGATTCAAGCTTAGGTTGAATTAGAGATAGAAATTCACATGACAGATTGGTCCTTTGAGCGGACCTTAATACATCTTTATCGTTCTAAGGACACCGAAACCCGTGCACGGGCGGGTGATAGCATCCGTGAAAGAGTCCTGGCCTTCGACGTTAAGGTTATAAACAGGCCGGTGATTACTCTTATGAACGATAAAGACGTTAACGAGTTTGAAAAAGCATTTAAATCCAAACTGCAAGGAAAAGGTCAGTAGTTTTTATTCATGGATTTTGGTGAAATGATTTGAACTTGTATAAGAATAAGAATTATTGTAAAGGGCAGACAATAGTTACCAAAATATCAAAGAAGGTAATAATTATTACGACTGGGGAGGGTCCGAAAATGACCCTAAGTAAATAGCTATTACAAAAATAAACTAGTCTGAAATGACATGGAGTGAATGGCCATCACAAATGTAAACTAGTTAATATTGTCATTGTGCGAGATGCAGTGTAACAGTATAAACAGGGAGATAATTATCATTGTGTGAGATAGATGAGTCGGGAGTAGCGTATACGACTGGAGATTTGCTAGAACTTTGCAAATAAGTTTAGCAAATGATTGTATAAGGTCGTATATGTGTGAGACTTAATCCATCGGGAGACGTGATAATTGTTTCAAGGAAGGAGCTAAAAATTAGGTCGCGTGAGAAAAAATGGTTATCGACCCCTTTCATGAAACCGGAGTTTTAAATAAAAAACTCTGGGTTAGGGGTTAAATAATTTTAAATGGTTAATTACAAAAGCAGATCATACATTGGCTCAAGAGACGCACTAAAATAATAGCTCCTAGAATAATAATTCTGGGAATTATTACTAAAGGGGGGGATTTTTATTTTTCCACCATGGGAAATAAATCTTCTAAAGAGATCGAAGAAATATGTTTTATGGATCCATTTGGGAGAAGAGGTATGGATTTATTGGGCATCTCGATGTTGCAAAGTTAGAAAATATGAAAAAATACGCAAATGCAAAAAATGAAAAATTAGAACTTATGATCAAACAGATGCATGTACACTGTGGAGCAAATGTTAAAAAACAGCGAAAGGAGGGGCTAGAAACAGCGAGTGTTTTTTGAAAGCGCGAAAGTGCTTTAACGGTAACAAAGGAAAATGTTTAAAAAAATGATTCGTGTCAATTAAGAATTGGCTAAAAACACCACAAAGCGATTATTTGAGAGGTACCTATAAAGTCCAACGATGCATATGTATGAACTTTCGCACTCAAACGTAGACGTACGTCATGAGTGAGAAAGTAGAGAATATTTACATTAGCATTTTTGGTCATTTGGCAGACGCTCTGGTCCGGAGCGACTTGCAGAACCAATAGAGGGTTGCATTGAACTATTATGTTGTGTTGGGCATTTGAATGGCATAAGGTGAAATATGTGTGTATGAGGGAATTCAACGGCTGGGATGAATGGTAACCGGATACTACTTAGTATTTGGTTGGTTAATGCTAAAGGGAAGATTTGGAGCGTGGTTGGGGGTTAAAAACGCACTTATTCAATAGGGAATGGGTGGAGAGAGAGAGAGTTTTTACGTGTATTAAAAGTTGCATAAGATAGCTTTAGTAGTATTCTAGATAGGTCTATGAAAATATGTTACAAGTACGAATGACATTATGGAATATCATCCTTAAATGTATGCTTATCAATGATATCAAGTGTTTGTTTTATTGATTAGGGCCAAATCAGAGAGAACAGTTGAAGAAATTGGATGGCGAACTGAAGTAGCGATAGAACTGTGAGGGTTGAGTTGAGGACAAGGAGAATGATTTGTGGCTCTGGTTGGCGGGAAAAAGGAGAGGCAGAGACAGACTTAGAGAGACAGAGGAAGTTAGAGAGGGAGAGAATAAAAGAAATAGAGAGAAGGAAACTGTTTAGGTTTGAAAAACAAGCAGGCTGAGAGACAGAGACAACAGTTTCTGGAGCTTGAAAAGCAGAGACTAACAGAGTAAGAAAAGGAACAGACGAGAGCAGAGTATTTATTGGCCACTAGGGGAAATAGCTGGTAGAGGTAGAACTCCAGAATAGAAGGGGAGAGAGATTTTACTAGGGGGTGAATCAAATAATTGATAATGGATCATTTGAAATGAGATCACATGTAGCAGATTTAGGTTAATCAATTAAATAATCATTGTATACTCGAAGAATTTTGAGTGGTTTTATGGATTAGTTATAAGGAATTAGATTGATACAAACATTATTGATGGGTTAGGACTGGGGATATCTGTATCATGTTTTGTGTGTACTACCATCTGTAGATTACGGATGGTAATTGAAGGTTAACAAAATATATAACCAGGAGAAAGAGATTAGTTTATTTCATTGGAATATTGCTCAGGGCAAGGGGGAGCAGTAGTGAAGTTAGGCAGTATTTAGGTCATAAGAGGGAGCTACCAAATTAAGTTGAGCCTAACTATCTTTGATTGTTATTTTTCAATTGGGTTTTTCAAATTAAAAAAACACACCCAGCATGATGTTTATAAAGGGTTGTTATGTTGAATTTAGGGGATTTTCAAAAGTTCATAGGTGGTGTTTACTATGCTGTAGGATGGAACGGTTTGTTGGGGGATATTTGAACCTAAATTAATGGAATAAGCTGCAGTAATCAGAGGAATGTACAATCTAAGGCGAGACAACTATTGCCTAGATCATTGATTTAGCAATAGGATCAGGTAGATAAGGACTAGATAAAAATTTTTTTGATGAAGAATGATGAGCTTTTTGGTAAGGATAGACTGCTGTAAAGCTTGGGTACTCCATTATGTACTGCATACGGGTAAATTAAGTGATCTTATCTATGGGAAGGCAATGGCAGCCCATGGTAAAATCATTTGGAACTCTGAGGAGGAAGAACAGTTTATGTTGTTGCTCTCTTCCCAAACAGTCTTAGCTTTTCATACATATATCAGGGATGTTACCCAAATGGTAGAGAGTAAAGAGGGATATGACATTGGTCGTGATTTAAAGATTAGGTATTTTTTTTGGTGGGCTATTAGAGATAACTGGGTTAATCACGAACATAGAGGTTTTTATTCTTTGTTGCTAGGCAGAACACTTAGGTGACCTAAATATGGACTTGTCATGTCCAACAATCAGTCTTCAGGTCAAGCCCGGGAGAGCCGGGGTAGAACAGAGGTTGAACTAAACATAAGTGTTTTTACAAGATAAGAGATTGTTTGATTGGATTACTAATTGATTCTGAACTGAATGAAAGTCGAATTTAGCCGCCATAAAGACAAAGTAAGTGGGAGGAGCAATAAAGAAGCAAAAGACAATCTCAAAAATGAAAGGCATGGCAATTGGTTGATAAATTACCTAAGGGAATATTTAGGAAAATGGTAAATATTGACACATAAGCAGAACTATGTGTCAAGAGGGGGGAAGAGGCTAATTAAAGGATTAAATAATATACGAAGGAGAGGACAAAATCAGGTTATGTTGGTCACCGCCTTGGCCATTAGAATAGCAGAGAGAGGAACCTGGGTCCATGTTACCCACTGCAAGAAGGTAAGACCACATACAAGCACCACTTAGCACACGCAGAGTTGAAGAGCAGAACTGGGCCACAGGGTCCGGGGGTCACCTCTGTCAACGAAGATCTCCTACCCAGACCTATCATCACTGTAGTGTGTTCCTAGGGTGTGAGTATGGGGTGGTACCGAGCAGAAGGACTCAAGACAGGAGAGGGTTGGCGGTTTTTGGGAATATGGGTGACCCTGAGCTGCATCATAGTCTCGACAATAGTCGTGGTATGTCAAGATCCACCACCACCTTGCACCAATTACGCTATGGCCTTACCATTATTAAGAAATAAAAGGGAAGCGACCCGACATACTGACCGTCAAGGGCGAGTGATCTACAAAATAGGAGTCAGAGAAGGGTGGGGAGTAAGATTCAACTTACTGGGCTTGCGCGGACAAATACGGATGGGATACTTGTCTAAGATTACATTTGATGGAGTCAAAAGATATGGAAAGCACAGGTCCTGTCATTAATCCACTAACAGCAATAGACCAAGTAGATCAGTCAAGGGATGACGGAGTCAATTCGACTAACCCATCCACTATGAAAGATTTTCTCCTCCAAGAATGGAACAAAGGGGAAGTGGAGGGGGTCCCTGATGAGAATCTCTGGTTAAAGTGGATGAAATACACCGCTAGGGCCTTGGGGGAGACCAATTGTTATGCATGCTCCATTGGGCGACCGACAATGTTGACCGCCCCAATGCCAAAGGCAATGTTTCCCTGTGTATTAGACCTGGGGTCCAATCAAAAAGAGCCAAATTGCACAGGGATTGGGCTGGCAAAATTGACATACTCGGCCAGCCCACCTAGATTCACTTGAACTCCTGGCGAATACCAGTGTTACAGACATAGAAATGGCACCCGTAACTTGGGTGATTTTGATGGCTGTAAGGAGATAATTAATGTGACTGATTTAGATAAGGAAGGGAGGAAAAAAATTAGGAGCCTAACCATCCCTCTGACTGAGGTGTGGTGGGCATGCACTAACAAAGGGAGCATTCGGCAGACATTACCAGAGGGATGGGTGGGTACTTGTGCACCAGTATTGTTGGTCCAACCTGTAAGAATTAGTCATCAAAGACCAGTGAAAGGAAGAATAATCAGGAGGAGGAGAAATATAGGTCAGGAAGGAAATAGCCCAATTTGGATAGATGGTATAGGCATCCCCAGGGGTGTTCCAGACGAATACAAAGCTATGAATCAAATATGGGAGAGTTTTACTACAACATTTTTCTGGTGGGTGACAATAAACAAAAATATTGATTGGATAAATTATATCTATTACAACCAACAACGATTTATTGACCAGACTAGAGATGCAGTAAAGGGGATCTCTGAGCGATTATCCGCCATCCCGCTCATAACTTAGTAGAGGTTGGTTCTAGATCAGGCAAAAAGGGCCGGTGTCTATAGAAAGATAAGCCATTGTTGCACATTTATCCCTAACAACACCACACTGGATGGGACAGTCACCAGAGCTCTTACAGAATT
Source organism: Coregonus lavaretus (assembly GCF_964263955.1). Classification (NCBI taxonomy): domain Eukaryota; kingdom Metazoa; phylum Chordata; class Actinopteri; order Salmoniformes; family Salmonidae; genus Coregonus; species Coregonus lavaretus. The sequence goes on from NW_028156892.1 coordinate 31,418, forward strand.
AACTGCACTAAGTGAAGGATGAACTGAACTCAGAAGTTAGTACATTGTGGATAGGGTGGTTTGATGAAATATTTGGTAAATGGAAAACCCTAGCAGCCACCATCTTAGGAGCGGTCAGTGTTTGTATGGGTATTCTTGTATTATGTGGTTGTTGTCTTGTTCCCTGTGTCCGAGGATTGGTGAGTCAGGCGTTGGTGAAATGCAGTATCTAAACAATGATGAGAGATGGACTGACTCTGGACTCTGACCAGGGGAATGTGAAAAACGATCCTCCAGGCTTGGTGGATGACGAGGATTTGGACCCTGAAAGACCGCAATTGGATGAAATGTTTATTAGTTCTGATGTGATCTCTGAGATTAATCATGCTTGTAAAATAAATTTATCCTGAATGTGGTAATATTTAGTCAAAGGGGTGGATTGTTAGATTAATTTGGATTTTAAGAATAATGACTAAAGGATTTCACCCCAAATACAGTATAAATGTTAGAATTATCATGTAGTGTCAACCCACTAACAGAGGGGGCGGTACTAAACATTCAAGGGGGAAGGCGGAAACTGTTTAGAAAACCCACCTAAAGGTGGGAGGAGTCAAGTTCAAGGAGGTATAAAATCGTATGTTCGTGTCTTTGGCGCCAGAGCTCTCCATGAATAAATATACAGATAATCCTTGTGGGTTGTGGACCTTGAATCATTGATGATTAAAACCAGAGCCTTACAACCTCTGGTAATGATTCAAGCTTAGGTTGAATTAGAGATAGAAATTCACATGACAGGTTGGTCCTTTGAGCGGAGCTTAATACATTTGGGACTCTGAACTACAAATGAATTCAGCTGTTCACAAGAAGCCCCACACCAGGTCAATGTTAATGGAAGACGGTCAATTCAGGAAGCAAAGTGAAATTCCAATTAAGTTTTTATTAGAAAATTGCATTTTAATTTAAATGATTTCACAATAAACTTTAAAGGAGAAGCTATTTATTGAAAAGGGTATTTTTTATTAAAATCACTTCCTGAATTGAGTGACTTCAATTCGAATTGACCCAATTCGCATCAATGCCACACACCACACTACAGTACAGGCATTTACAATGGTCTTATGCAGCGGTGGTTTGATTGGCATCAGTACAGTACAGTGGTGAGACTGAATCATAGCAAGGTACCACAGCATGGTGTTGTAGCTGGGGAGAGCGTGTTCTACCTGCTGATACCACAGTATGGTGTTGTAGCTGGGGAGAGCGTGTTCTACCTGCCGATACCACAGTATGGTGTTGTAGCTGGGGAGAGCGTGTTCTACCTGCCGATACCACAGTATGGTGTTGTAGCTGGGGAGAGCGTGTTCTACCTGCCAATACCACAGCATGGTGTTGTAGCTGGGGAGAGCGTGTTCTACCTGCCGATACCACAGCATGGTGTTGTAGCTGGGGAGAGCGTGTTCTACCTGCCGATACCACAGCATGGTGTTGTAGCTGGGGAGAGCGTGTTCTACCTGCCGATACCACAGCATGGTGTTGTAGCTGGGGAGAGCGTGTTCTACCTGCCGATACCACAGCATGGTGTTGTAGCTGGGGAGAGCGTGTTCTACCTGCTGATACCACAGCATGGTGTTGTAGCTGGGGAGAGCGTGTTCTACCTGCCGATACCACAGCATGGTGTTGTAGCTGGGGAGAGCGTGTTCTACCTACTGATACCACAGCATGGTGTTGTAGCTGGGGAGAGCGTGTTCTACCTGCCGATACCACAGCATGGTGATGTAGCTGGGGAGAGCGTGTTCTACCTGCCGGTACCACAGCATGGGGTTGTAGCTGGGGAGAGCGTGTTCTACAGGACAGGATAGCAGTTTCTCCAGAACTCTGAAATAATGAAGGTGGAGACTGAAGAACCCTGGGACAGGAGTCACCTGTTACAGAAGAGGAGAGAGAGACCTGTTACTTATAGCTACTGTAGTGAAATATATGGAATTATAGATTATTTTAGACGGTCTCTAACCTGTGATCAAGAATAATCAATAGATTCACGTTCATAGGTGGAAAATATCCAACAGTGAAAGATTCTTAGTACAACACTGACTCAAGATGAACAGTCAAAAGGACATGGATCTTGAGCTTTCAGCCTCCTTCCTACACACCAAAGTTTACTGTGGTACTGTGTCTAGTGAGTCCACATGGTTTTGTTGAGCTGTAACTCCACCTACAGGAAAGACATGATATCATACCACACTGTATCATGTTCTCCTGTATATCAGAGGGAACCTTCCCTTCCTGTTAGGCAAGCTGGTGAGTGTTTTGGCATTGAATCAGAGTCAGTTACAGTTTGATGTTAATGCAGGTGTGATTAGTCTACAGTACACCAGGGATGAGGTTTTTGTAGAGCTAAGAGGGAGATCTGATGCACTGGGTAAACTAGCGGCACAGTAATACACAGCACTGCTATCTGGAGTTAGTTGATTGATGGATAAGGTGCTGGTACCACCTGCATTAGCATCTCCTTCTATTTCAAATCCAGCCTCAGGATATCCAGTTTTCCCAAATAGGTATCCTAAAAACACAAATTCTCTGTAGTTGGATTGCTTGTACCAGAGGATGCGATTATAGTCTGATATGGAATGTGAACACTCCATCTTAGCCAATTTTCCCTGTTTCTTGTACAGGGCTGCAGGACTCTGGTGAACCTGGTTACTGGGAGAAGAACCTGGAGAGAGACAGAGAGCGAGAGAGAGAGAGAATGAAACAACAGATAAAGAAACATATTCACCTGAAACATAAAACCCAATCAAATGAGGATATTAGTAGTTGATGAAATCAATGATCTGAATACCTGCAGCCCAGGCTGTGTAACCAATGGTTATGGAGATAAGAATTCTGATCATGTTGACTCTCTGTTAAGGAGACGGAAAGAAAGAGACAGACAAACCACTCCTCATGAATTAGAGGGGGCTTCTCATCAACTCATCTCAGTGATCTTACAGAGAGGGATGCTGCCTCCTTATGAGAACATCTAAAGCATCAGAGACCTGAGATGAACCCTACAGGAGGAGTCTATGTGGGACAGGAAGCAGGTTTTTGTAGAGCAGAGAGGGAAATCTGATGAACTGCTATCTGGAGTTAATTTAAAAGCTCTAAGTGACTTACCCAGAAAGACTCTAAAAACACTAGTTAGACCTGAGCGGACCACCCACTGTAATTTTTGTATGATTAGCAGTAGCTTAGCGGTTCTTGAGGCAGGCAAGATCAGTTTAGGTTTTCTTTACACAATTGTTTCATTTCTTGGGTCCTGCTCAGCCCTTTTTCCCAAACCTTTACCGTGTGTTCAAAAATAAACATTTTATGTTTGACGGTAGTTTATGGTTGTCGTGTAGTTTTTGTTCTCACTGTTTCCATGTCACAATTCTAATTTGCATGAATTATGTTACGGGTCAATTGTCCATCCACCCTAGACGTTTAAAGCCACGGGGTTCGTAACATAATGTGGGGGCTTAAATTAGTTAGTGTCTGGTTCAGTGTTGAGCTTGGCAGCTGTAACTAACTGGTTTTGTGTTCAGTATTCGTCGGCTCGTGTTACTAGTTTAAGATGGCTACTTTTTAGTTGGATGCCTTTTTGGAAAACCCTACGTGGGAGGTTTTTGAGAATTGCCGTAGAGTGGATCTACAGGCTTTGGCTGACCACTTTTCTGTACCCATATCAAGGGTTTTAGTGAAAGCAGAAGTTAGGAAAACAGTGTTAGAGATATTATTGAACGAGCGAGTGCTTGAGTTACCGCCACCTGAGTCTGCTGCTCCTGTAGGGGATGTGGCTGCTGCTCCTGTAAGCCCGTCGGTGTCTGAGGACGAGGCTAAGGTTCCAGCCACATTGCCCCGTTTTGACCCACTCTCCCCACTGTCCGACAGTGATGCCAGGATGGATGTCCGCTTGACACGGCTCCAAATGGAGGCGGAAGAGCGGGCACAAATCAGGCAAGACAAGCTGGAGACGTGTGAGCTAGAGGCAGAACAGGAGACGCGTGAGCTAGAGGCAGAACAGGAGACGCGTGAGCTAGAGGCAGAACAGGAGACACGTGAGCTAGAGGCAGAACAGGAGACGCGTAAGCTAGAGGCAGAACAGGAGACGCGTGAGCTAGAGGCAGAACAGGAGACGCGTAAGCTAGAGGCAGAACTGGAGACGCGTAAGCTAGAGGCAGAACAGGAGACACGTAAGCTAGAGGCAGAAAAGTAGACGCGTAAGATGGAACTGGAGATGCGTAAACTGGAACTGGAGGCAGAAACAGCGAGGTTAGTCTCTGCTCATACTATGCCTGCTAGTGAGCCGTCCTCTCCAGCTGTGTCGTCTGCTACTTTTGATATTAGTAGACAGATCACCTTGGTGCCTGTGTTTAGGGAGTCAGAGGTTGATTCCTATTTCAGTGTTTTTGAACGTATAGCGGTAGCATTGAAATGGCCCGAAGAGGTATGGTGCCTATTACTTCAGTGTAAATTAACAGGTAAAGCCCAAGAGGTTCTGTCAGCGCTACCTCTTGAAGACAGCTTGAATTATGACGTGGTCAAAGCTGCTGTTCTTCGTGCCTATGTGCTGGTTCCTGAGGCATATCGACAGAGATTTAGGTCTCATAAAAAGTATTCTACTCAGACTTATGTGGAGTTTGCTAGAGACAAAGGAAATCTGTTTGACAAATGGCACAGTGCTAGTAAGGTAACTGATCTTAACTCTCTACGGGAGTTAATCTTGTTAGAAGAGTTTAAAAATTGCTTACCCGAACGCATCGTAGTTTATCTGAACGAACAGAAAGTATCCTCACTGTCGGAAGCGTCTGTATTGGCAGACGAGTTTGTGTTGACGCATAAGAGCGTGTTTTCGGCTCGTACGGAGAGCAGGGCCGCAGAGTTGCTAACTTTTAGTCCTAGTCGACCAGCAGTACCTCCAGCACGCCCAAAAGATGTGCGTCACTGTTTCTATTGTCATAAGGTGGGACATATGGTTAATGATTGCTTTCTGCTAAAACGCAAACAGGGGATGCCTCAGCACGCCAGGCCGCCAACGGGTGTTGGGCTGATTCGTACGGTCGTAAGGCCGGAATCAAAGCAGATGCCTCATAGTGAATGTGGTTTGCAAGTCCCAGTCCCAGATCACAGTTATGACGCGTTCATTTTTGAGGGGTTTGTTTCCATATCAGATGACGAAGCGTCTCAGCGCCCGGTTAGAATCCTCAGAGATACTGGTGCGGCGCAGTCGTTCATACTATCTGATGTGTTGCCCTTGTCCAATAATACATATTGTGGTTCCAGTGTGTTAGTACAAGGAATTGAAATGGGATTCGTCCCAGAGCCATTGCACATTGTGAACGTACATTCTGAGTTAGTCAGTGGATTGTTCAGAGTTGGAGTACGTCCTATGTTGCCAGTAAAAGGTGTGACATTTATAATGGGCAACGATATTGCTCGGAGGAAAGGTGATACCCGTATTGGAGGTATTGGATAAAAGTGACCAGTCTCTCTCCGAGGAGCTGGCACAGGGTTATCCAGATGTGTTCCCCGCTTGTGCTGTCACACGTGCTCAAGCACGACAAGTGGCTGAAGTGATAGATTTGTCGAACACGATTCTATTCAGAGAGTGTGACCCAGAGGATAGCTCGGGTGCTACCTCTGGTAAGCTGGTGCAGTCTGACCAACAGCCCAGGGAAAGGAAGAAGGATCTGGAACTTGTTGCTGAGGCAATACAGTTACCAGTCACTGGTGAGCAGCTGATCGCTAACCAGAAGGTTGACATTAGCCTGGCTAAATGTTTTTCTAGTGTTGTCTCAGAGGAGGAGCTAAAGAAGAAAAACATGGCCTACTTCATTGATGGTAATCTCCTCATGCGTAAATGGACATCCCATGTTGACGCTGGCGGAGATTGGAATGCTGTTTACCAAATAGTGATTCCTACAGCCTTTCGACAAAACGTTTTATCCCTCGCTCATGATCACCAGTGGTCCGGACATCTGGGAGTCACCAAGACTTATGATCGAGTTTTGCGACATTTCTTTTCGCCTGGTTTATAACAAGATGTGGCTCAGTTCTGTCAGACTTGCCACACCTGTCAAGTAACTGGGAAACCGAACCAGGTTATTTCCCCCGCGCCTCTTTGTCCCATACCGGCCATAGGTGAACCATTCGAACATGTGATGGTTAACTGGTAACCAGTTTCTGTTGATGCCCTCCATGACAATGAAATGTCTGGTACCTTAAAATATTATTATGGTCTTAGTCTTACCTGTGAGACACAGTGATACCAAACAGACAGTGAGGATCATGGTGACAGTCTGTCTGAACTACAGAGAGAAAAGAGCAGATCATCTGTGTAAAGATTCACACAGAGACAGACAGGGGAAAGTACATTATCACAGTGACTTTGATTGGCAGATACTAATGCTCTGCTCTGCTCTGCTCAATCTCTCTCTCTCTCTCTCTCTCTCTCTCTCTCTCTCTCTCTCTCTCTCTCTCTCTCTCCATACATATGCTCTGCTCTCTCTCTCTCTCTCTCTCTCTCTCTCTCTCTCTCTCTCTCTCTCTCTCTCTCTCTCTCTCTCTCTCTCTCTCCCCCAGTCTCTCTCTCTGAACAGACGTCTGTTAGTTCATGTGGTTTAATGCAGGTGTGTTGATATAGTGTCAGATGGATCTGATAGCTAGAGGTTTTTGTAGAGTAGACTTGGTCTCTGCACCACTGTGTCGACTGGCTGCACAGAAATACTCCCCACTGTCTTCAGCTTGTCTCAGTTTGAGGAGATGAAGGTAGGCATCATTCCTTCCATCTCCTGTCACGTCAAAATAACCTTTATATGGGGGTTCAACTGTAGGGGTTTTATAGTATGTATACGCTATGAGGTTTAGGGCCGTGTCTCCCACAGAACGCTGGTACCAGAGGATAGTGTCATAGCTGGTGATTTTATGACTGCAGTTGAGTGTGACAGAAGTATTAGGCTTTACCAGCAACGCGGAGGGAGACTGGGACACTGATTTACTGAGAGAGACACCTGTGGGGAGAGAGAGAACATTACTTTTATTTTACAGTACATAACAAAGGATTGTACCACCATTTCTCAAGTTTACAGAAAACCTTTGATTAGTAATTATTTGTACACATTAATGCAAATTGCTACACTTTCATGTTTAATACGTATTGTAGGGAACTACTAAATAACTGTTGCTTAAATTACCTGTGATCCAGAATAATGGGACAGTGACAATGAGAAGAGGTCTGATCATGTTGACTTAGTGATCGTTGACAACCAACTGACATCTCATCTGAACTGACTGGAGAGGAGGAACAGGAAGTGACCTCATCAGTGATGTAATGACAGAATCCAGACAGCTTTACTGTGATATTATATTGGCACTGAATCAAATCCAGAGCTCAGTGCAGGTGTGAGGGAGGTGTTGCTTCGGTATAATCTACTGAGACAGTAAATGAGAGAAGGTTTTTGTAGTGTAGACAGGGGAATCTGCAACACTGTGCATAACTAGCAGCACAGAAATACACTGCACTGTGTTGGGGTCGTTTTAAGTTGAACATGTTCAGAGAGGCATTCTTTGGGCCATCGCCACTCAAATCCCCACTCATATTGAAATGTTTGTCATATGAACTCTCAATGGTTGGATTCTTATAATACAGATGTCCTATGAGTTTCAGTGCGGTTTCTCCAGGTGTACGTTGGTACCACAGCATCACTCTATAGTCTTATTTCTGATGGTGGCAGAAGAGTTGAACATTCTCTCCTGTTCTGCTGAAGACTGTAGAGGGAGTCTGGTGAACCTCAACACTGAGAGAGAGACCTGAGGAGAGATGGAGAGAAGACTTTCACTAGCATAGGCATACATAAAGGATGAATATACATCATACCATATTATGAATCTACAACAAATGATAATTTCCTAGATTATTACCTGTCAGCCAAAATAGTGTGAAGATGATGAGAGGGTTGTACATGTTGACTGTCAGTGATGATCATCAACAACCAACTAATCTGAATCAACCATCAAACCATCTCTACTGACTGGAGAGGAGGAGGAACAGGAAGTGACATTATCACCGATGATCATCAACAACCAACTAATCTGAATCAACCATCAAAACATCTCAACTGCCTGGAGAGGAGGAGGAACAGGAAGTGACATCATCACTGATGATCATCAACAACCAACTAATCTGAATCAACCATCAAACCATCTCTACTGACTGGAGAGGAGGAGGAACAGGAAGTGACATCATCACTGATGATCATCAACAACCAACTAATCTGAATCAACCATCAAACCATCTCTACTGACTGGAGAGGAGGAGGAACAGGAAGTGACATCATCACTGATGATCATCAACAACCAACTAATCTGAATCAACCATCAAACCATCTCAACTGACTGGAGAGGAGGAGGAACAGGAAGTGACATCATCACTGATGATCATCAACAACCAACTAATCTGAATCAACCATCAAACCATCTCTACTGCCTGGAGAGGAGGAGGAACAGGAAGTGGAGAGATGGAGAGAAGACATTATCTTTCATTTTCATAGATAAGAGATGAAGATACATAATTCCCATACTGCACATCTAAACAAGTGATCATATCTAAATCAGATGACTGTTATTACCTGAGAGCCAACTGAGTAAGAGGGGTCTGATCATGTTGAGTCTTGAGCTGAACATCAACAGCTAACTGACATCTCATCTGAACTGACTGAAGAGGACCAGGAGGGACAGGAAGTGACCTCATCAGTGATGTAATGACAGAACGCTGTCACAGTCACAGAAATAGAATTTCTAGAAAGGATGACTGCCAGTCCACCCGTTATGGCATCATCGACTTGAATGAGGAGGCCCGTTCAACTCATTCTAGTTGTGGTTACGGTATATCAAATCAAATCCAGACCTCAATACAGGTGTGAGGGAGGTGTTCTGCTAAATAGTTTACTACAGCGTGACAGACTGTGTCACACAGGGTTTTTGAAGTGCAGAGAGGGAATCTACAACACTGTGGCCTTCACTTGCAGCACAGAAATAAACTGCATTGTGATCGGGACCTTTAAGGTTGAACATGTTCAGAGAAGCATTCTTCGGGTCGTTCTGACTCAAATCCCCACTCACGTTTAGATGTTCCTCAATGTATGATGTTTGAGACTTAAATAATAAATAGGCTATAAGTTTTAGTTGTTTTTCTCCTGGTGACTGCTGGAACCACTGCATCATTCTGTAGTTAGTTCTGTCATGGTTGCAGAAGATCTGAACATTCTCTCCATGTTTAAGTAAGACTTCAGAGGGAGTCTGATAAACCTCAAGGCTGAGAGAGAGACCTGGAGAGAGGTGGAGAGAAGACATTTACTTCAAGTGATGGATGAAAATATATCCACATAGGCCTAAACCCCAATGGCTGGACACATACACAGAAATTGACATACTGGACATCAAAATAATTGGTGATTTCAAAAATGTATATTACGCCTGTTACCTGTAAGGCAAATAAGTAAGACAGAGAACGGGATGAGAAATTGGGACATTTTGACTCCCAGTCAACGAGAACAGCATCAGAGGAACTGAGTCATTCTGAACTCACATGGGAAGAATATATAAAACAGGATATGACATCACACTCCAAATATTGGCGTTACAGTAATGATCCTCCCATGTGAAACATAAATACAAAATGTGCATCCCAAATAGCACCCTGTTTCCTATATAGTGCACTACTTTTGACCAGAGCCCTAAGGGGTATAGGGGATTGGGTAGCATTTGGGACTCTGAACTACAAATGAATTCAGCTGTTCACAAGAAGCCCCACACCAGGTCAATGTTAATGGAAGACGGTCAATTCAGGAAGCAAAGTGAAATTCCAATTAAGTTTTTATTAGAAAATTGCATTTTAATTTAAATGATTTCACAATAAACTTTAAAGGAGAAGCTATTTATTGAAAAGGGTATTTTTTATTAAAATCACTTCCTGAATTGAGTGACTTCAATTCGAATTGACCCAATTCGCATCCCTGCCACACACCACCCTACAGTACAGGCATTTACAATGGTCTTATGCAGCGGTGGTTTGATTGGCATCAGTACAGTACAGTGGTGGGACTGAATCATAGCAAGGTACCACAGTATGGTGTTGTAGCTGGGGAGAGCGTGTTCTACCTGCTGATACCACAGCATGGTGTTGTAGTCGGGGAGAGCGGGTTCTACCTGCTGATACCACAGCATGGTGTTGTAGCTGGGGAGAGCGTGTTCTACCTGCCGATACCACAGCATGGTGTTGTAGCTGGGGAGAGCGTGTTCTACCTGCTGATACCACATTATGGTGTTGTAGCTGGGGAGAGCGTGTTCTACCTGCTGATACCACAGCATGGTGTTGTAGCTGGGGAGACCGTGTTCTACCTGCTGATACCACAGCATGGTGTTGTAGCTGGGGAGAGCGTGTTCTACCTGCCGATACCACAGCACGGTGTTGTAACCGGGGAGAGCGTGTTCTACCTGCTGATACCACAGCATGGTGTTGTAGCTGGGGAGAGCGTGTTCTACCTGCTGATACCACAGCATGGTGTTGTAGCTGGGGAGAGCGTGTTCTACCTGCTGGTACCACAGCATGGTGTTGTAGCTGGGGAGAGCGTGTTCTACCTGCTGATACCACAGCATGGTGTTGTAGCCGGGGAGAGCGTGTTCTACCTGCCGATACCACAGCATGGTGTTGTAGCTGGGGAGAGCGTGTTCTACCTGCTGATACCACAGCACGGTGTTGTAGCTGGGGAGAGCGTGTTCTACCTGCCGATACCACAGTATGGTGTTGTAGTTGGGGAGAGCGTGTTCTACCTGCCGATACCACAGCATGGTGTTGTAGCTGGGGAGAGCGTGTTCTACCTGCCGATACCACAGCATGGTGTTGTAGCTGGGGAGAGCGTGTTCTACCTGCTGATACCACAGCATGGTGTTGTAGCTGGTGAGAGCGTGTTCTACCTGCTGATACCACAGCATGGTGTTGTAGCTGGGGAGAGCGTGTTCTACCTGCTGATACCACAGCATGGTGTTGTAGCTGGGGAGAGCGTGTTCTACCTGCCGATACCACAGCATGGTGTTGTAGCGGGGAGAGCGTCTTCTACCTGCCGATACCACAGTATGGTGTTGTAGCTGGGGAGAGCGTGTTCTACCTGCCGATACCACAGTATGGTGTTGTAGCTGGGGAGAGCGTGTTCTACCTGCCGATACCACATTATGGTGTTGTAGCTGGGGAGAGCGTGTTCTACCTGCTGCTACCACAGCATGGTGTTGTAGCTGGGGAGAGCGTGTTCTACCTGCTGATACCACAGTATGGTGTTGTAGCTGGAGAGAGCGTGTTCTACCTACTGATACCACAGCATGGTGTTGTAGCTGGGGAGAGCGTGTTCTACCTGCCGATACCACAGCATGGTGTTGTAGCTGGGGAGAGCGTGTTCTACCTGCTGATACCACAGCATGGTGTTGTAGCTGGGGAGAGCGTGTTCTACCTGCTGATACCACAGCATGGTGTTGTAGCTGGGGAGAGCGTGTTCTACCTGCTGATACCACAGCATGGTGTTGTAGCTGGGGAGAGCGTGTTCTACCTGCTGATACCACAGCATGGTGTTGTAGCTGGGGAGAGCGTGTTCTACCTGCCGATACCACAGCATGGTGTTGTAGCTGGGGAGAGCGTGTTCTACCTGCCGATACCACAGCATGGTGTTGTAGCGGGGAGAGCGTCTTCTACCTGCCGATACCACAGTATGGTGTTGTAGCTGGGGAGAGCGTGTTCTACCTGCCGATACCACAGTATGGTGTTGTAGCTGGGGAGAGCGTGTTCTACCTGCCGATACCACATTATGGTGTTGTAGCTGGGGAGAGCGTGTTCTACCTGCTGCTACCACAGCATGGTGTTGTAGCTGGGGAGAGCGAGTTCTACCTGCTGATACCACAGCATGGTGTTGTAGCTGGGGAGAGCGTGTTCTACCTGCCGATACCACAGCATGGTGTTGTAGCTGGGGAGAGCGTGTTCTACCTGCTGATACCACAGCATGGTGTTGTAGCTGGGGAGAGCGTGTTCTACCTACTGATACCACAGCATGGTGTTGTAGCTGGGGAGAGCGTGTTCTACCTGCCGATACCACAGCATGGTGTTGTAGCTGGGGAGAGCGTGTTCTACCTGCCGATACCACAGCATTGTGTTGTAGCTGGGGAGAGAGCGTGTTCTACCTGCTGATACCACAGCATGGTGTTGTAGCTGGGGAGAGCGTGTTCTACCTGCCGATACCACAGCATGGTGTTGTAGCTGGGGAGAGCGTGTTCTACCTGCCGATACCACAGCATGGTGTTGTAGCTGGGGAGAGCGTGTTCTACCTGCTGACCCACAGCATGGTGTTGTAGCTGGGGAGAGCGTGTTCTACCTGCCGATACCACAGCATGGTGTTGTAGCTGGGGAGAGCGTGTTCTACCTGCTGATACCACAGCATGGTGTTGTAGCTGGGGAGAGCGTGTTCTACCTGCCGATACCACAGCATGGTGTTGTAGCTGGGGAGAGCGTGTTCTACCTGCCGATACCACAGCATGGTGTTGTAGCTGGGGAGAGCGTGTTCTACCTGCCGATACCACAGCATGGTGTTGTAGCTGGGGAGAGCGTGTTCTACCTGCCGATACCACAGTATGGTGTTGTAGCTGGGGAGAGCGTGTTCTACCTGCCGATACCACAGCATGGTGTTGTAGCTGGGGAGAGCGTGTTCTACCTGCCGATACCACAGCATGGTGTTGTAGCTGGGGAGAGCGTGTTCTACCTGCCGATACCACAGCATGGTGTTGTAGCTGGGGAGAGCGTGTTCTACCTGCCGATACCACAGCATGGTGTTGAAGCTGGGGAGAGCGTGTTCTACCTGCTGATACCACAGCATGGTGTTGTAGCTGGGGAGAGCGTGTTCTACCTGCCGATACCACAGCATGGTGTTGTAGCTGGGGAGAGCGTGTTCTACCTGCTGATACCACAGCACGGTGTTGTAGCTGGGGAGAGCGTGTTCTACCTGCCGATACCACAGTATGGTGTTGTAGTTGGGGAGAGCGTGTTCTACCTGCCGATACCACAGCATGGTGTTGTAGCTGGGGAGAGCGTGTTCTACCTGCCGATACCACAGCATGGTGTTGTAGCTGGGGAGAGCGTGTTCTACCTGCTGATACCACAGCATGGTGTTGTAGCTGGGGAGAGCGTGTTCTACCTGCTGATACCACAGTATGGTGTTGTAGCTGGGGAGAGCGTGTTCTACCTGCCGATACCACAGCATGGTGTTTTAGCTGGGGAGAGCGTGTTCTACCTGCTGATACCACAGCATGGTGTTGTAGCTGGGGAGAGCGTGTTCTACCTGCTGATACCACAGCACGGTGTTGTAGCTGGGGAGAGCGTGTTCTACCTGCCGATACCACAGCATGGTGTTGTAGCTGGGGAGAGCGTGTTCTACCTGCTGATACCACAGCATGGTGTTGTAGCTGGGGAGAGCGTGTTCTACCTGCTGATACCACAGCATGGTGTTGTAGCTGGGGAGAGCGTGTTCTACCTGCTGATACCACAGCATGGTGTTGTAGCTGGGGAGAGCGTGTTCTACCTGCTGATACCACAGCATGGTGTTGTAGCTGGGGAGAGCGTGTTCTACCTGCCGATACCACAGCATGGTGTTGTAGCTGGGGAGAGCGTGTTCTACCTGCCGATACCACAGCATGGTGTTGTAACTGGGGAGAGCGTGTTCTACCTGCTGATACCACAGTATGGTGTTGTAGCTGGAGAGAGCGTGTTCTACCTTCTGATACCACAGCATGGTGTTGTAGCTGGGGAGAGCGTGTTCTACCTGCTGATACCACAGCATGGTGTTGTAGCTGGGGAGAGCGTGTTCTACCTGCTGATACCACAGCATGGTGTTGTAGCTGGGGAGAGCGTGTTCTACCTGCTGATACCACAGCATGGTGTTGTAGCTGGGGAGAGCGTGTTCTACCTGCTGATACCACAGTATGGTGTTGAAGCTGGGGAGAGCGTGTTCTACCTGCTGATACCACAGCATGGTGTTGTAGCTGGGGAGAGCGTGTTCTACCTGCCGATACCACAGCATGGTGTTGTATCTGGGGAGAGCGTGTTCTACCTGCCGATACCACCGCATGGTGTTGTAACTGGGGAGAGCGTGTTCTACCTGCTGATACCACAGCATGGTGTTGTAGCTGGGGAGAGCGTGTTTTACCTGCCGATACCACAGCATGGTGTTGTAGCTGGGGAGAGCGTGTTCTACCTGCCGATACCACAGCATGGTGTTGTAGCTGGGGAGAGCGTGTTCTACCTGCCGATACCACAGCATGGTGTTGTAGCTGGGGAGAGCGTGTTCTACCTGCCGATACCACAGCATGGTGTTGTAGCTGGGGAGAGCGTGTTCTACCTGCCGATACCACAGCATGGTGTTGTAGCTGGGGAGAGCGTGTTCTACCTGCCGATACCACAGCATGGTGTTGTAGCTGGGGAGAGCGTGTTCTACCTGCCGATACCACAGCATGGTGTTGTAGCTGGGGAGAGCGTGTTCTACCTGCCGATACCACAGCATGGTGTTGTAGCTGGGGAGAGCGTGTTCTACCTGCTGATACCACAGCATGGTGTTGTAGCTGGGGAGAGCGTGTTCTACCTGCTGATACCACAGCATGGTGTTGTAGCTGGGTGAGAGCGTGTTCTACCTGCTGATACCACAGTATGGTGTTGTATCTGGGGAGAGCGTGTTCTACCTGCCGATACCACAGCATGGTGTTGTAGCTTGGGAGAGCGTGTTCTACCTGCCGATACCACAGCATGGTGTTGTAGCTGGGGAGAGCGTGTTCTACCTGCTGATACCACAGCATGGTGTTGTAGCTGGGGAGAGCGTGTTCTACCTGCTGATACCACAGCATGGTGTTGTAGCTGGGGAGAGCGTGTTCTACCTGCTGGTACCACAGTATGGTGTTGTAGTTGGGGAGAGCGTGTTCTACCTGCCGATACCACAGCATGGTGTTGTAGCTGGGGAGAGCGTGTTCTACCTGCCGATACCACAGCATGGTGTTGTAGCTGGGGAGAGTGTGTTCTACCTGCCGATACCACAGCATGGTGTTGTAACTGGGGAGAGCGTGTTCTACCTGCCGATACCACAGCATGGTGTTGTAGCTGGGGAGAGCGTGTTCTACCTGCTGATACCACAGCATGGTGTTGTAGCTGGGTGAGAGCGTGTTCTACCTGCTGATACCACAGTATGGTGTTGTATCTGGGGAGAGCGTGTTCTACCTGCCGATACCACAGCATGGTGTTGTAGCTTGGGAGAGCGTGTTCTACCTGCTGATACCACAGCATGGTGTTGTAGCTGGGGAGAGCGTGTTCTACCTGCTGATACCACAGCATGGTGTTGTAGCTGGGGAGAGCGTGTTTTACCTGCTGATACCACAGCATGGTGTTGTAGCTGGGGAGAGCGTGTTCTACCTGCTGGTACCACAGTATGGTGTTGTAGTTGGGGAGAGCGTGTTCTACCTGCCGATACCACAGCATGGTGTTGTAGCTGGGGAGAGCGTGTTCTACCTGCTGATACCACAGCATGGTGTTGTAGCTGGGGAGAGCGTGTTCTACCTGCTGATACCACAGCATGGTGTTGTAGCTGGGGAGAGCGTGTTCTACCTGCTGATACCACAGCATGGTGTTGTAGCTGGGGAGAGCGTGTTCTACCTGCTGATACCACAGCATGGTGTTGTAGCTGGGGAGAGCGTGTTCTACCTGCCGATACCACAGCATGGTGTTGTAGCTGGGGAGAGCGTGTTCTACCTGCCGATACCACAGCATGGTGTTGTAACTGGGGAGAGCGTGTTCTACCTGCTGATACCACAGTATGGTGTTGTAGCTGGAGAGAGCGTGTTCTACCTTCTGATACCACAGCATGGTGTTGTAGCTGGGGAGAGCGTGTTCTACCTGCTGATACCACAGCATGGTGTTGTAGCTGGGGAGAGCGTGTTCTACCTGCTGATACCACAGCATGGTGTTGTAGCTGGGGAGAGCGTGTTCTACCTGCTGATACCACAGCATGGTGTTGTAGCTGGGGAGAGCGTGTTCTACCTGCTGATACCACAGCATGGTGTTGTAGCTGGGGAGAGCGTGTTCTACCTGCCGATACCACAGCATGGTGTTGTAGCTGGGGAGAGCGTGTTCTACCTGCCGATACCACAGCATGGTGTTGTAACTGGGGAGAGCGTGTTCTACCTGCCGATACCACAGCATGGTGTTGTAGCTGGGGAGAGCGTGTTTTACCTGCAGATACCACAGCATGGTGTTGTAGCTGGGGAGAGCGTGTTCTACCTGCCGATACCACAGCATGGTGTTGTAGCTGGGGAGAGCGTGTTCTACCTGCCGATACCACAGCATGGTGTTGTAGCTGGGGAGAGCGTGTTCTACCTGCCGATACCACAGCATGGTGTTGTAGCTGGGGAGAGCGTGTTCTACCTGCCGATACCACAGCATGGTGTTGTAGCTGGGGAGAGCGTGTTCTACCTGCCGATACCACAGCATGGTGTTGTAGCTGGGGAGAGCGTGTTCTACCTGCCGATACCACAGCATGGTGTTGTAGCTGGGGAGAGCGTGTTCTACCTGCTGATACCACAGCATGGTGTTGTAGCTGGGGAGAGCGTGTTCTACCTGCTGATACCACAGCATGGTGTTGTAGCTGGGGAGAGCGTGTTCTACCTGCTGATACCACAGCATGGTGTTGTAGCTGGGGAGAGCGTGTTCTACCTGCCGATACCACAGCATGGTGTTGTAGCTGGGGAGAGCGTGTTCTACCTGCTGATACCACAGCATGGTGTTGTAGCTGGGGAGAGCGTGTTCTACCTGCCGATACCACAGCATGGTGTTGTAGCTGGGGAGAGCGTGTTCTACCTGCCGATACCACAACATGGTGTTGTAGCTGGGGAGAGCGAGTTCTACCTGCCGATACCACAGCATGGTGTTGTAGCTGGGGAGAGCGTGTTCTACCTGTCGATACCACAGCATGGTGTTGTAGCTGGGGAGAGCGTGTTCTACCTGCTGATACCACAGCATGGTGTTGTAGCTGGAGAGAGCGTGTTCTACCTGCTGATACCACAGCATGGTGTTGTAGCTGGGGAGAGCGTGTTCTACCTGCCGATACCACAGCATGGTGTTGTAGCTGGGGAGAGCGTGTTCTACCTGCCGATACCACAGCATGGTGTTGTAGCTGGGGAGAGCGTGTTCTACCTGCCGATACCACAGCATGGTGTTGTAGCTGGGGAGAGCGTGTTCTACCTGCTGATACCACAGCATGGTGTTGTAGCTGGGGAGAGCGTGTTCTACCTGCCGATACCACAGCATGGTGTTGTAGCTGGGGAGAGCGTGTTCTACCTGCCGATACCACAGCATGGTGTTGTAGCTGGGGAGAGCGTGTTCTTCCTGCCGATACCACAGTATGGTGTTGTAGCTGGGGAGAGCGTGTTCTACCTGCCGATACCACAGCATGGTGTTGTAGCTGGGGAGAGCGTGTTCTACCTGCCGATACCACAGCATGGTGTTGTAGCTGGGGAGAGCGTGTTCTACCTGCCGATACCACAGCATGGTGTTGTAGCTGGGGAGAGCGTGTTCTACCTGCCGATACCACAGCATGGTGTTGTAGCTGGGGAGAGCGTGTTCTACCTGCCGATACCACAGCATGGTGTTGTAACTGGGGAGAGCGTGTTCTACCTGCCGATACCACAGCATGGTGTTGTAGCTGGGGAGAGCGTGTTTTACCTGCCGATACCACAGCATGGTGTTGTAGCTGGGGAGAGCGTGTTCTACCTGCCGATACCACAGCATGGTGTTGTAGCTGGGGAGAGCGTGTTCTACCTGCCGATACCACAGCATGGTGTTGTAGCTGGGGAGAGCGTGTTCTACCTGCCGATACCACAGCATGGTGTTGTAGCTGGGGAGAGCGTGTTCTACCTGCCGATACCACAGCATGGTGTTGTAGCTGGGGAGAGCGTGTTCTACCTGCCGATACCACAGCATGGTGTTGTAGCTGGGGAGAGCGTGTTCTACCTGCCGATACCACAGCATGGTGTTGTAGCTGGGGAGAGCGTGTTCTACCTGCCGATACCACAGCATGGTGTTGTAGCTGGGGAGAGCGTGTTCTACCTGCCGATACCACAGCATGGTGTTGTAGCTGGGGAGAGCGTGTTCTACCTGCCGATACCACAGCATGGTGTTGTAGCTGGGGAGAGCGTGTTCTACCTGCTGATACCACAGCATGGTGTTGTAGCTGGGGAGAGCGTGTTCTACCTGCTGATACCACAGCATGGTGTTGTAGCTGGGTGAGAGCGTGTTCTACCTGCTGATACCACAGTATGGTGTTGTATCTGGGGAGAGCGTGTTCTACCTGCCGATACCACAGCATGGTGTTGTAGCTTGGGAGAGCGTGTTCTACCTGCCGATACCACAGCATGGTGTTGTAGCTGGGGAGAGCGTGTTCTACCTGCCGATACCACAGTATGGTGTTGTAGCTGGGGAGAGCGTGTTCTACCTGCCGATACCACAGCATGGTGTTGTAGCTGGGGAGAGCGTGTTCTACCTGTCGATACCACAGCATGGTGTTGTAGCTGGGGAGAGCGTGTTCTACCTGCTGATACCACAGCATGGTGTTGTAGCTGGAGAGAGCGTGTTCTACCTGCTGATACCACAGCATGGTGTTGTAGCTGGGGAGAGCGTGTTCTACCTGCCGATACCACAGCATGGTGTTGTAGCTGGGGAGAGCGTGTTCTACCTGCTGATACCACAGTATGGTGTTGTAGCTGGGGAGAGCGTGTTCTACCTGCCGATACCACAGCATGGTGTTGTAGCTGGGGAGAGCGTGTTCTACCTGCCGATACCACAGCATGGTGTTGTAGCTGGGGAGAGCGTGTTCTACCTGCCGATACCACAGCATGGTGTTGTAGCTGGGGAGAGCGTGTTCTACCTGCCGATACCACAGCATGGTGTTGTAGCTGGGGAGAGCGTGTTCTACCTGCCGATACCACAGCATGGTGTTGTAGCTGGGGAGAGCGTGTTCTACCTGCCGATACCACAGCATGGTGTTGTAGCTGGGGAGAGCGTGTTCTACCTGCTGATACCACAGCATGGTGTTGTAGCTGGGGAGAGCGTGTTCTACCTGCTGATACCACAGCATGGTGTTGTAGCTGGGTGAGAGCGTGTTCTACCTGCTGATACCACAGTATGGTGTTGTAGCTGGGGAGAGCGTGTTCTACCTGCTGATACCACAGCATGGTGTTGTAGCTGGGGAGAGCGTGTTCTACCTGCCGATACCACAGCATGGTGTTGTAGCTTGGGAGAGCGTGTTCTACCTGCCGATACCACAGCATGGTGTTGTAGCTGGGGAGAGCGTGTTCTACCTGCCGATACCACAGTATGGTGTTGTAGCTGGGGAGAGCGTGTTCTACCTGCCGATACCACAGCATGGTGTTGTAGCTGGGGAGAGCGTGTTCTACCTGCCGATACCACAGCATGGTGTTGTAGCTGGGGAGAGCGTGTTCTACCTGCCGGTACCACAGCATGGTGTTGTAGCTGGGGAGAGCGTGTTCTACCTGCCGATACCACAGCATGGTGTTGTAGCTGGAGAGAGCGTGTTCTACCTGCCGATACCACAGCATGGTGTTGTAGCTGGGGAGAGCGTGTTCTACCTGCCGATACCACAGCATGGTGTTGTAGCTGGGGAGAGCGTGTTCTACCTGCCGATACCACAGCATGGTGTTGTAGCTGGGGAGAGCGTGTTCTACCTGCCGATACCACAGCATGGTGTTGTAGCTGGGGAGAGCGTGTTCTACCTGCCGATACCACAGCATGGTGTTGTAGCTGGGGAGAGCGTGTTCTACCTGCCGATACCACAGCATGGTGTTGTACCTGGGGAGAGCGTGTTCTACCTGCCGATACCACAGCATGGTGTTGTAGCTGGGGAGAGCGTGTTCTACCTGCCGATACCACAGTATGGTGTTGTAGCTGGGGAGAGCGTGTTCTACCTGCCGATACCACAGCATGGTGTTGTAGCTGGGGAGAGCGTGTTCTACCTGCCGATACCACAGCATGGTGTTGTAGCTGGGGAGAGCGTGTTCTACCTGCCTATACCACAGCATGGTGTTGTAGCTGGGGAGAGCGTGTTCTACCTGCTGATACCACAGCACGGTGTTGTAGCTGGGGAGAGCGTGTTCTACCTGCCGATACCACAGTACGGTGTTGTAGCTGGGGAGAGCGTGTTCTACCTGCCGATACCACAGCATGGTGTTGTAGCTGGGGAGAGCGTGTTCTACCTGCCGATACCACAGCATGGTGTTGTAGCTGGGGAGAGCGTGTTCTACCTGCCGATACCACAGCATGGTGTTGTAGCTGGGGAGAGCGTGTTCTACCTGCCGATACCACAGCATGGTGTTGTAGCTGGGGAGAGCGTGTTCTACCTGCCGATACCACAGCATGGTGTTGTAGCTGGGGAGAGCGTGTTCTACCTGCCGATACCACAGCATGGTGTTGTAGCTGGGGAGAGCGTGTTCTACCTGCTGATACCACAGCATGGTGTTGTAGCTGGGGAGAGCGTGTTCTACCTGCTGATACCACAGCATGGTGTTGTAGCTGGGGAGAGCGTGTTCTACCTGCCGATACCACAGCATGGTGTTGTAGCTGGGGAGAGCGTGTTCTACCTGCCGATACCACAGCATGGTGTTGTAGCTGGGGAGAGCGTGTTCTACCTGCCGATACCACAGCATGGTGTTGTAGCTGGGGAGAGCGTGTTCTACCTGCAGATACCACAGCATGGTGTTGTAGCTGGGGAGAGCGTGTTCTACCTGCCGATACCACAGCATGGTGTTGTAGCTGGGGAGAGCGTGTTCTACCTGCCGATACCACAGCATGGTGTTGTAGCTGGGGAGAGCGTGTTCTACCTGCTGATACCACAGCATGGTGCTGTAGCTGGGGAGAGCGTGTTCTACCTGCCGGTACCACAGTATGGTGTTGTAGCTGGGGAGAGCGTGTTCTACCAGCTGATACCACAGCATGGTGTTGTAGCTGGGGAGAGCGTGTTCTACCTGCCGGTACCACAGCATGGTGTTGTAGCTGTGGAGAGCGTGTTCTACCTGCCGATACCACAGCATGGTGTTGTAGCTGGGGAGAGCGTGTTCTACCTGCAGATACCACAGCATGGTGTTGTAGCTGGGGAGAGCGTGTTCTACCTGCCGATACCACAGCATGGTGTTGTAGCTGGGGAGAGCGTGTTCTACCTGCCGATACCACAGCATGGTGTTGTAGCTGGGGAGAGCGTGTTCTACCTGCTGATACCACAGCATGGTGCTGTAGCTGGGGAGAGCGTGTTCTAACTGCTGATACCACAGTATGGTGTTGTAGCTGGGGAGAGCGTGTTCTACCTGCCGGTACCACAGTATGGTGTTGTAGCTGGGGAGAGCGTGTTCTACCAGCTGATACCACAGCATGGTGTTGTAGCTGGGGAGAGCGTGTTCTACCTGCCGGTACCACAGTATGGTGTTGTAGCTGGGGAGAGCGTGTAGTGTCGAGTCAATGTTGCTAATTATTGCTGTTAAACAAAGGAGTCCGCCCATACTGAACTTTGATCATACGTTTTATTCAAGATTTCAGCATAAATTTACGGATGTCATGATCACCCGGAGAGCAGTGTCCTCCTAATTACAATATCTGCTCTGCTCTTCTTCGTTTAAACCCAGTACTTATAATTTTCCCAAGATGTGGGTGGCTCCCTCTACTGTCCAATCCCCTGTCTACAACACACACTCCCTCTGTTCTATGGGGCGTCACACTAAAACAATTCCCTCTGACACTAAATAAACATCCTCTCAGGTTCCACTTAAAACCTTATCAAAGTCATAATCTTCATATACTACATTCCCCCCTTCGAGACTAACTAAAAGTCTCGAAAACAAACAGAATAGGATTATGACAAGTAACAATTTATCTTATTGAGTATCTTTAACAATAAACCAAAAACACATTTTCTCTGGAGTGTAAATACCTTTCTATGAAATAGGAACAAATCTTTATGGAGTGTGATACATTACTATGAAATATGAACAAATCTTTATGAAGTGTGAATACATTACTATGAAATATGAACAAATCTTTATGGAGTGTGAATACATTACTATGAAATATGAACAAATATTTATGGAGTGTGAATACATTACTATGAAATATGAACAAATCTTCATGGAGTGTGAGAGCGAAAAACCTGTCTGGCAGCCTTCTTTCCAAATATCCATCCATCAATCAAGACAGTAAAATTCTCTCACGGCCCCTCTGCCCCAGGCAACCCCCTAGGTACTCCAGATCAATTCATAAATCTTTATCAATGCATTTGAAACTATGATGCAATTAAATACACATGAAAGCCCCAGCAAACAAAATACTATCCAAAATGTCCACACTAAGGCTGGTCAACCCATCGGACCCTACAGTGGATTCTCTCTATCCCTGCCTAGACCCAATATCCTTAAGCATTCACGAAATAAACAAAAACATCTAAGATCCCCACATGTATCCAATAACATAAAATATCATTCTACAAAAATTAATACAGAAAGAATATGACACAAATTATGTATTACACATGCAAATATGTCTATATTTCATTGCAGACACTGGAATGTAGTCCACTACACTTCATCTCCTCCGCAGTGTCGACTTCCAATGCATCGTTGATGATGGAATCGGAACATTTCCACACCTTCCTTGTTCCATCTCCTCCAGTCCCTTCATATTGTCCTTTCATATTGTCCTTGTTTGAGTATTTCAATCTCTACATATTCCCCCAAATGCTTCTGGAAGAAAAGAAAAGACCAAACAGTATATTTTGCAAAACAACACTTTCAAATTAAAACATCAATATCAACTAAGAATATAAAAAATCATATAAAATGATATATGAATCACATTATCCTATTTCCCCCCCTTTGATTCATAACAAAATACTAAAATCACACTAATATTGAAAAACATTTAAAAAATAATCAAAAAATGATATTTATTCATCAATACTCCATCCAGTCCCACTTGTCCATCTTCATCCAGATCAGGAACAGTCAACAACGGCATCTGAGTGTTGTCTCCAGGCATCACAACTCCAACCCATCTCAATATCATAGCTTTCGCAAAGGTCAGTAACAAGGTACAAAAGCAAAACATCACACACAGTGCTATCAAAGCTGCTATTAAAATCTGAACTATCACTGCTCCTACTGGGCCTAACTGATCTTGCAACCAAGACTTCACTGACCATCCAGCTCCTTCAGATCTACCAAATGCATCCCTTATATTCTTCAATGCATCTATAACACTAGTGATATTATCTGAACTATCTGGAATCAAAGTATAGCTAATATTATCAATATGATCTTCCCAAATTTTACACCATACCATGGAAAAATCCCCACTTCTCTCTTAGACTTATCCTCCAATGATAGGCTTCCCAGACTATGAAATTCCTCTAAAATTGGTGCTGGAGCTATCTGCTCCCTTGTAATCAAATGCAATATATTTATGGCTTTAATAACTATCAATGTTGAAAGAGTTAAATTGCTTCTCACTGTTGTTATAATATGCTGAAGTGTTAATGTCCTTGTTGTTACTTCATCCATTCTCCCTAAGACTTTGAACTCTTTACTTGTATTTCCATCTATCACCACTAGTTCTCTCTCTCTTACTACTAACTAACATTGAAACTTAGCTTACTGTCCTAGAGTTCCTTCAACCCTAGTTCTCCTAACTTTTTTTAATCTAATCTTTTCTCCTAACTTTTAAAAACCCTTTCCACTGATTTATTCACAAAATCCTTTTACCACCAATTTTTAGAATATGTGATCGGGTAATCCCCACCTGCTTCTGACTTCTTTACACACAGACTTGGCAAACGATCGAACATCTTTTAGCCTAGTTTGAAATATCTTGCACCTCTTGGTGTAGGAATGTAACCAAGAATAACAGTCACCCCTTTTAACTTTATTTTTCAGACAGATTGTCTAATAGGCAGTCTAATAGATTGTCATAGGAAGGAGGACATTATCTTTTCAAGCAAATATGATTCCCAAAAACCCTACTCTTTTAAAATCTTCTACCAGACAGCCCTGTCCTAATTGGTGCTATCAGCTGACACCCCCCTTCGGATCTTCTAGGCACTCTAGAATCCTTGCTCCTTTAAGGGTTCACCTGGAGAACAGGTGATCTTCACTTGCTCCTTTATCTTCCTCAGAAATTCCCTCTGTTGTTTCCTCCTGGCGCATTGCACTCACAGGTAAAGTTACCAACCTGTCCACAATTATAACACACTTCTGAAAGTTGCTGGAAGTGTAGCTGAAACCTTCCTCCTCCTTCTAAGCCTTCTCGTCCTCTTCCTCTGAAATTCTTTCTCTCCAGAAACTATCTATGGATATGATAACAACTTTTACCTCTAGTTGTGGCTGGTACAATTGCATTTGACCTTGTTCAGTTGAAGCTGTAGCAGTGATTGTTGATTTGGTTCACCCTGATTCTTCATAACCAAAGCTTCTCTTCTCCTTCTTATTCTCCACCAGTTGTATTTGATTGAGTTTTCTGAGAGTTTCTTGGTCCTGCTCTTTCTTGTTGTTGACATATCAGTATTCTTCAAAAGGTTATATTCTAAGTTCTGTCCTCGAAATATCATCTTCCATCCTCTTCTTACTTTTCTCTATTTCCTTGGCCTCACTGTATTCTTCTCCTCCAATTCTTGGGATCCTTTTCTCAGCAGTTTCTTCTTCTCTTCTGTATCTTCAGCTTCTTGAGTTGTTCCTCCAGTTCTCTTTGTCTCTTCTAAATTATTTGCTTTATCCAGGCATGATACGCATCGGTCTATATCTCTTTCTATTTCTTCTGTGTTAGTCATTGTTGGATAAAATCCTCTTGAATATAAAGCACCTTTAATCTCCAAGTCTTCATCTTTGTCTTCATCTTTCCGAACCTCATTCTTCTCTTAGTTTCCAGACATCTCGGTTTTTTCTTACTTCTGGAGTTTTGGATTCATTTTTATGGTCGTTTCTGCTTGTCCTCTCTCTATTATTCGTTCATCTTCATCTCTGATGCAATAATCACCCTCCTGGATGATCACCGGAAGCTGAGGATAGACATCCTTAAGCTCTACTTCTTTCTCATAAGGTGGGGGTCTTTTTGCTAAATCCGTATGTGAGAAAGGTATACTGACTTCTGCCATTCGTTTTTCTGTCGCCTTCTCTTCCTTTAGCATTTTCTCTATACCTTTGTTTCTCTTATCGTTGGTATCTTTCATCAGTTTTTGTCCTTCATCTTCAAACAGCTTAAGAACACCCAGCTCTCTTTGTCTCTTTTCTTTTACATTGCTCCCTTTGTTCCCCTTCTTTTGATCTGCTTTATGAATTGACAGAAGCACTTTCATTATGTTGATTACATCAGGGTTAAGAGTCCCTTCCACTGGCCATGGTTGTTCAATGTCAGGCCAACGTTTGTTCCATTTGCCGGATAACCTAGCAATACTTTAGTTAAAGGATTACTATTTTCAACTATATCAACAGGTGTAATTACTTTCATTGCCTTGATGTCCTTTTTTCCCCATTGTAACAACTATTTTATATTCCTTTAATGTGAATTATTTTTATTACTTTAGAGTATATAGCTTATAGTGTCCTCCCTTTAATTTTTTATATAAACCAAAAAAAAAAAAAAATATATATTCTTAATAATAAAAATTAATCAATAAAAAATATTAATATTCAAAAATAATTAATCAAATTTTTGTTTTCCCCCCCCCCCAATTAAACAATGAATCAATACATTTATGAATAATCAAAAATAATTTTTATTTATATTTCCTATTTTACTAATTTATCAATTAGTGGCTATCTTACCACCTTCAATCAGGAAAAGTACAGGAAAGTAGACAACTTCAGAGCAATCCAAAAAGAAAATACCTATAATCCAGCAACACTACAGTACTCATAAACCCCATTGCTTAATAAGCATCCAATTATCTTAATTTTCAAGTCATAAAATCACACGCATGCGCAATTCATTCACCAATACGATTTCAGCGTGGACGGAGCCCTCAAGCAGCTCTCTCCCCAAGCCAAACAGAAAGTTAACAGTCCCGCTGTAACTCCGTTTTCTCCTCATAGCCAAACAACATTTAACAGAGCTCACAAAGCATAGAACTTAAATTCTACACACACAAACATAATTTAAGAGGCTTTATTCCATCTCAATGGCCCTCTAAGGTCACATGTTAGCATGTAGCATGTAGCATAATTAGCATTAGCATGTATGTAACATGTGGCATGTAGCATGTAGCAATGTAAACTACATTGTGCCGTAAAATTCCTGTTCCTTTGTCCCTAACTTTATGCTGCCGCGAGTTACATTCCCCCCTTCGAGACTAACTAAAAGTCTCGAAAACAAACAGAATAGGATTATGACAAGTAACAATTTAGCATAATTAGCATTTAGCATTAGCATGTATGTAACATGTGGAATGTAGCATGTAGCAATGTAACCTACATTGCGCCGTAAAATTCCTGTTCCTTTGTCCCTAACTTTATGCTGCCGCGAGTTCTATCTGCCGATACCACAGCATGGTGTTGTAGCTGGGGAGAGCGTGTTCTACCTGCTGATACCACAGCATGGTGTTGTAGCTGGGGAGAGCGTGTTCTACCTGCTGATACCACAGCATGGTGTTGTAGCTGGGGAGAGCGTGTTCTACCTGCTGATACCACAGTATGGTGTTGTAGCTGGGGAGAGCGTGTTCAACCTGCTGATACCACAGCATGGTGTTGTAGCTGGGAGAGCGTGTTCTACCTGCCGATACCACAGCATGGTGTTGTAGCTGGGGAGAGCGTGTTCTACCTGCCGATACCACAGCATGGTGTTGTAGCTGGGGAGAGCGTGTTCTACCTGCCGATACCACAGCATGGTGTTGTAGCTGGGGAGAGCGTGTTCTACCTGCTGATACCACAGCATGGTGTTGTAGCTGGGAGAGCGTGTTCTACCTGCTGATACCACAGTATGGTGTTGTAGCTGGGGAGAGCGTGTTCTACCTGCCGATACCACAGCATGGTGTTGTAGCTGGGGAGAGCGTGTTCTACCTGCTGATACCACAGCATGGTGTTGTAGCTGGGGAGAGCGTGTTCTACCTGCTGATACCACAGCATGGTGTTGTAGCTGGGGAGAGCGTGTTCTACCTGCCGGTACCACAGCATGGTGTTGTAGCTGGGGAGAGCGTGTTCTACCTGCCGATACCACAGTATGGTGTTGTAGCTGGGGAGAGCGTGTTCTACCTGCTGATACCACAGCATGGTGTTGTAGCTGGGGAGAGCGTGTTCTACCTGCCGATACCACAGCATGGTGTTGTAGCTGGGGAGAGCGTGTTCTACCTGCCGATACCACAGCATGGTGTTGTAGCTGGGGAGAGCGTGTTCTACCTGCCGATGCCACAGTATGGTGTTGTAGCTGGGGAGAGCGTGTTCTACCTGCCGATACCACAGCATGGTGTTGTAGCTGGGGAGAGCGTGTTCTACCTGCTGATACCACAGTATGGTGTTGTAGCTTGGGGAGAGCGTGTTCTACCTGCCGATACCACAGTATGGTGTTGTAGCTGGGGAGAGCGTGTTCTACCTGCCGATACCACAGCATGGTGTTGTAGCTGGGGAGAGCGTGTTCTACCTGCTGATACCACAGCATGGTGTTGTAGCTGGGGAGAGCGTGTTCTACCTGCTGATACCACAGTATGGTGTTGTAGCTGGGGAGAGCGTGTTCTACCTGCTGATACCACAGCATGGTGTTGTAGCTGGGAGAGCGTGTTCTACCTGCCGATACCACAGCATGGTGTTGTAGCTGGGGAGAGCGTGTTCTACCTGCTGATACCACAGCATGGTGTTGTAGCTGGGGAGAGCGTGTGAACAGGACAGCAGTTTCTCCAGAACTCTGAAATAATGAAGGTGGAGACTGAAGAACCCTGGGATATAACACATGAGAATGTGGAATAAGTCAAGGGTACAGAATGAATCTTTTCTAAAGGCACCGTATGTGGGAC
>NW_028156891.1:0-7330 GCF_964263955.1 Coregonus lavaretus
AGAGAGAGAGAGAGAGAGAGGGGATGGAGAGGTAGAGAGAGGGGTTTGGAGAGGTAGAGAGAGAAAGAGAGAGAGAGAGTGAGAGAGAGAGAGAGAGAGAGAGAGAGACAGAGAGAGAGAGGGAGAGGGAGAGAAAGAGAGAGAGAGAGACAGAGAGAGAGAGAAGGACAGAGAGAGAGAAAGAGAGAGAGAGAGAGAGAGAGAGAGGGAGAGAGAGAGACAGAGAGAGAGAGAGAGAGAGAGAGGGGATGGACCTGCTGTTTTAAACTCTTAATGATCAGCTATGAAAAGCCAACTGAGAGACCTGAGCCCTAGGACCATACGTCGGGACTACCGGCCGTGGTGACTCCTTGCTGTCCCCAGTCCGCCTGGCCTTGCTGCTATTCCAGTTTCAACTGTTCTGCCTACGGTTATGGAACCCCTACCTGTCCCAGACCTGCTGTTTTCAACTCTTAATGATCGGCTATGAAAAGCCAACTGAGATTTATTCCTGATTATTATTTGACCATGCTTGTCACTTATGAACATTTTTGAACATCTTGGCATGGTTCTGTTATAATCTCCACCCGGCACAGCCAGAAGAGGACTGGCCACCCCTCATAGCCTGGTTCCTCTCTAGGTTTCTTCCTAGGTTTTGGCCTTTCTAGGGAGTTTTTCCTAGCCACCGTGCTTCTACACCTGCATTACTAGCTGTTTGGGGTTTTAGGCTGGGTTTCTGTACAGCACTTCGAGATATTAGCTGATGTAAGAAGGGCTATATAAAAAATAAAATTGATTGATGGAGAGAGAGAGAGAGAGAGAGAGAGAGAGGGGGGGGTGGAGAGGTAGAGAGAGAAAGAGAGAGAGAGAGAGAGAGAGAGAGAGTGAGAGAGAGAGAGAGAGAGAAAGAGAGAGAGCGAGAGAGAGAGGTAGAGAGAGGGGGGGTGGAGAGGTACCATTGTTCCTGTACCCAAGAAAGCAAAGGTAACTGAACTAAATGACTATCGCCCCGTAGCACTCACCTCTGTCATCATGAAGTGCTTTGAGAGACCAGTCAAGAATCATATCACCTCTACCTTACCTGTCACCCTAGACCCACTTCAATTTGCTTACCACCCCAATAGATCCACAGACGATGCAATCGCCATCACACTGCACACTGCCCTATCCCATCTGGACAAGAGGAATACCTATGTAAGAATGCTGTTCATGACTATAGCTCAGCATTCAACACCATTGTACCCTCCAAGCTCATCATTAAGCTCGAGGCCCTGGGTCTGAACCCCGCCCTGTGAAACTGGGTCCTGGACTTCCTGACGGGCCGCCCCCAGGTGGTGAAGGTAGGAAACAACATCTCCACTTTGCTGATCCTCAACACTGTGGCCCCACAAGGATGCGTGCTCAGCCCCCTCCTGTACTCCCTGTTCACCCATGACTGCGTGGCCAAGCACGCCTCCAACTCAATCATCAAGTTTGCAGACGACACAACAGTAGTAGGCTTGATTACCAACAATGACGAGACCGCCTACAGGGAGGAGGTGAGGGCTCTGGGAGTGTGGTGCCAGGAAAATAACCTCTCACTCGACGTCAACAAAACAAAGGAGATGATCGTGGACTTCAGGAAACAGCAGAGGGTGCACCCCCCTATCCACATCGACGGGACTGTAGTGGAGAAGGTGGAAAGCTTCAAGTTCCTTGGCGTACACATCACTGACAAACTGAAATGGTCCACCCACGCAGACAGTGTGGTGAAGAAGGCGCAACAGAGCCTCATCAACCTCAGGAGGCTGAAGAAATTTGGCTTGGCACCTAAAACCCTCACAAACTTTTACAGATGCACAATTGAGAGCATCCTGTCACCGCCTGGTACAGAAACCGCACCGCACGCAACAGCAGGGCTCTCCAGAGGGTGGTGCGGTCTGCCGAACGCATTACCGGGGCAAACTACCCACCCTCCAAGATACCTACAGCACCCGATGTCACAGGAAGGCCAAAAAGATCATCAAGGACATCAACCACCTGAGCCACTGCCTGTTCACCCCGCTATCATCCAGAAGGCGAGGTCAGTACAGGTGCATCAAAGCTGGGACCGAGAGAATAAAAAAAAGCTTCTATCTCAAGGCCATCAGACTGTTAAATAGCCATCACTAGCACATTAGAGGCTGCTGCTGCCTATTGAAATCACTGGCCACTTTAAGAAATGAAACACTAGTCACTTTCATAATGTTTACATATCTTGCACTACTCATCTCATATGTATATACTGCATTCTATTCTATAATATTCTACTGTATCTTAGTCCATGCCACTCTGTCATTGCTTGTCCATATATGTATATATTCTTAAATTCCATTCCTTACTAGATTAGTGTGTATTGGGTATATGTTCTGAAATTGTTAGATATTACTTGTTAGATATTACTGCACTGTCGGAGCTAGAAGCACAAGCATTTCGCTACACCCGAAATAACATCTGCTAAACACGTGTATGTGACAAATACAAATTTGATTTGAGGCGTCTCTACAGACTCTGGTTCGATTCCAGGCTGTATCACAATCCGGACGTGATTGGGAGTCCCATAGGGCGGCAAACAATTGGCCCAGCGTCGTCTGGGTTTGGCCGGGGTAGGCCGTCATTGTAAATAAGAATGTATTCTTAACTGACTTGCCTGGTTAAATAAACAAATAATTTAAAAAAGGAAAACACCAAATAATGCATGCAGAGCAGAATTAGGCCAATACCCGCTAATGATCAAAATCCAGAAAATATCAATTAAATTCTACAACCACCTAAAAGGAAGTGATTCCCAAACCTTCCATAACAAAGCCATCACGTACAGAGAAATGAACCTGGAGAAGAGCCCCCTAAGCAAGCTGTACACAAACAGAGCCCCAGAACAGCAACACAATTAGACCCAACCAAATCATGAGAAAATAAATCGATAATTACTTGACACATTTAAAAAAAAACAGAGCAAACTAGAATGCCATTTGGCCCTAAACAGAGAGTACACAGTGGCAGAATACCTGACCACTGTGACTGACCCAAATTTAAGGACATCTTTGACTATGTACAGACTCAGTGAGCATAGCCTTGCTATTGAGAAATGCCGCCGTAGGCAGACATGGCTCTCAAGAGAAGACAGGCTATGTGCACACTGCCCAAAAAATTAGGTGGAAACTCAGCTGCACTTCCTAACCTCCTGCCAAATGTATGACCATATTAGAGACACATATTTCCCTCAGATTACACAGACCCACAAAGAATTTGAAAACAAATCCAATTTTGATAAACTCCCTTATCTACTGGGTGAAATACCACAGTGTGCCATCACAGCAGCAAGATTTGTGACCTGTTGCCACAAGAAAAGGGAAACCAGTGAAGAACAAACACCATTGTAAATCCAACCCATATTTATGTTTATTTATTTTCCCTTTTGTACTTTAACTATTTGCACATTGTTACAACACTGTATATATACATAATATGACACTTGAAATGTCTTTATTCTTTTGGAACTTCTGAGTGTAATGTTTACTGTTAATATTTATTATTTATTTAACTTTTGTTTACTATCTACTTCACTTGCGTTGGCAATGTTAACATATGTTTCCCTTGCCAATAAAGCCCTTAAATTGAAATTGAATTGAATTCAAAAATTGAATTGAGAGGGGATGGAGAGGGAGAGAGAGAGAGGGGATGAGAGGGAGAGGGAGAGAGAGAGGGATGGAGGGGGGGAGAGAGAGGGGATGGAGAGGGAGAGAGAGAGGGGATGGAGAAGGAGAGGGGATGGAGAGGGAGAGAGAGAGAGGGGATGAGAGGGAGAGAGAGAGGGGGGATGGAGAGGGAGAGAGAGAGGGGATGAGAGGGAGAGGGATGGAGAGGGAGAGAGAGAGATGGGATGGAGAGAGAGAGAGGGGATGAGAGGGAGAGGGGATGGAGAGGGAGAGAGAGAGATGGGATGGAGAGGGAGAGAGAGAGAGAGAGAGAGAGAGAGAGAGAGAGAGAGAGAGAGAGAGAGAGAGAGAGAGAGAGAGAGAGAGAGAGAGAGAGGAGAGAGAGAGAGAGAGAGAGAGAGAGAGATGAGAGAGAGAGAGAGAGAGAGAGAGAGAGAGAGAGAGAGAGAGAGAGAGAGATGAGAGAGAGAGAGAAGAGAGAGAGAGAGAGAGAGGGATGAGCCACACAGGACCCATACTCTACTGATTGAGACACACAGGACCCATTCTCTACTGACTGAGCCACACAGGATCCATGCTTTATAAGCAAATGTCATAGTGTGACATTAATCTGATCATCAAGTGGAAAATATATGAGTCCTTCAGTTCTCTGTCAGAAACTAAAGCATGGTAGAGATGAGAACGACGTGGTTCTTCTCAAATACAATTGGTTTTACTGTACAGGGCATTTTAAATCAAACGTAGCTCAAATATTTGAAAGTAATTGACACGTGTATTCGACCCAGGTCAGTGGAACAGATGGGAATGACGTGGTTCCTCTCATGCATGGATCCAGTCTCAATGATACATGGTAGTAAAGCAAAAGTACATGGTAGTAAAGCAAAAGCACTAAACACTGTTACGTTAAAGTGTTTACTTACAGGTAGTAAGTGTAGGAATGGTAGGTTCTTCTGCCCAGTGGTACGTGGTAGGTGAGGTGGTACGTGGTAGGTGAGGTGGTGGTAGGATATAAGCAGTGGAGGAGGGCGGGACGGAGGGAATATGGAATGAAGGAAAGAAAAAGTAAAAAATATATTAACGTTTGAATTTTTTTATAAAATGGACAAAAAAAAAACAGATATGGTGGGTGTTAGGCCAGAAGGCAGGCAGTAGTGTTTCTGTAATGAGATGGAGTTGCCACAACAAATGGCCACTGGATTGATATAAATAATCAATTACATTTTCCTGAGTGACTTAGAGGAGCAATTAGAGTTAAGTGCCTTGCTCAAGGGAACATCAACAGATGTTTTTATTTCACCTTTTCGTCGGCTTCAGGGATTCAAACCACTGACCTTTAAGTTACTGGCCCAACGTTCTGACCGCTAGGCTAACCTGCTGCCTACCTGCTGCCCTACCTGCTGCCCTACCTGCTGCCCTACCTGCTGCCCTACCTGCTGCCTACCTGCTGCCCTACCTGCTGCCCTACCTGCTGCCCTACCTGCTGCCCTACCTGCTGCCCTACCTGCTGCCCTACCTGCTGCCCTACCTGCTGCCTACCTGCTGCCCTACCTGCTGCCCTACCTGCTGCCCTACCTGCTGCCCTACCTGCTGCCCTACCTGCTGCCCTACCTGCTGCCCTACCTGCTGCCCTACCTGCTGCCCTACCTGCTGCCCTACCTGCTGCCCTACCTGCTGCCCTACCTGCTGCCCTACCTGCTGCCCTACCTGCTGCCCTACCTGCTGCCCTACCTGCTGCCTACCTGCTGCCCTACCTGCTGCCCTACCTGCTGCCCTACCTGCTGCCCTACCTGCTGCCTACCTGCTGCCCTACCTGCTGCCCTACCTGCTGCCTCCGCTGCCCTACCTGCTGCCCTACCTGCTGCCCTACCTGCTGCCCTACCTGCTGCCCTACCTGCTGCCCTACCTGCTGCCCTACCTGCTGCCTACCTGCTGCCCTACCTGCTGCCCTACCTGCTGCCCTACCTGCTGCCCTACCTGCTGCCTACCTGCTGCCCTACCTGCTGCCCTACCTGCTTCCCTACCTGCTGCCCTACCTGCTGCCCTACCTGCTGCCTACCTGCTGCCTACCTGCTGCCCTACCTGCTGCCTACCTGCTGCCCTACCTGCTGCCTACCTGCTGCCTACCTGCTGCCCTACCTGCTGCCTACCTGCTGCCTACCTGCTGCCCTACCTGCTGCCCTACCTGCTGCCTACCTAATGCCTACCTGCTGCCCTACCTGCTGCCTACCTGCTGCCCTACCTGCTGCCCTACCTGCTGCCCTACCTGCTGCCTACCTGCTGCCTACCTGCTGCCTACCTGCTGCCCTACCTGCTGCCCTACCTGCTGCCTACCTGCTGCCTACCTGCTGCCCTACCTGCTGCCCTACCTGCTGCCTACCTAATGCCTACCTGCTGCCCTACCTGCTGCCTACCTGCTGCCCTACCTGCTGCCCTACCTGCTGCCTACCTGCTGCCTACCTGCTGCCCTACCTGCTTCCCTACCTGCCGCCCTACCTGCCGCCCTACCTGCTGCCTACCTGCTGCCCTACCTGCTGCCTACCTGCTGCCCTACCTGCTGCCCTACCTGCTGCCCTACCTGCTGCCTACCTGCTGCCTACCTGCTGCCCTACCTGCTGCCCTACCTGCTGCCCTACCTGCTGCCCTACCTGCTGCCTACCTGCTGCCTACCTGCTGCCCTACCTGCTGCCTACCTGCCGCCCTACCTGCCGCCCTACCTGCTGCCTACCTGCTGCCCTACCTGCTGCCCTACCTGCTGCCTACCTGCTGCCTACCTGCTGCCCTACCTGCTGCCCTACCTGCTGCCTACCTGCTGCCTACCTGCTGCCCTACCTGCTGCCCTACCTGCTGCCTACCTGCCGCCCTACCTGCTGCCCTACCTGCTGCCCTATGTAGGCGTAGGTTTCTTTGTAGCTAGTTAATATTTATTTGGGAAGGTTTTTGGGAAAGCCTTTCCATCTACCAGAAGACGGTTATCATTACAACGCTATATCTTTTCCTGTGTCATATTTTTGGGAGTGCGCCGCAGGCTAAATGAATACGGGGAAACACTGCAGGGATATTCGAGGCCTGCATATGTCACATATATTTCTGTAGACAAAGGGAAATTAACATTTTGACCTCCAAGGTTAGTTCTAAATCAGACCTTAGAATTTCTTAACATGGTTGTAATTCTAACACAATTACTCTGAATGAGACCAAATGGATCCAATGAATTCGTATCCCCTGACTGTCGATCTAATTTGATTAAAGGCAAACAGAAAATAATTCAATGAAATATTGTGACTCTTTTACCTCAAGCAATGTCAAATGGTAAATTATCGTAGAAATTAAATATAGAACATGTACATTTCAACACGGACATCAATCTAAAAGTTAGGTTGGAAAAGTACATACAGGAAAGTTGTCTGTCCCCCCCTGCTGTTGTCAAGGCGTTTTCCGCCTTGGCATTCCTTTCTGCGTCCCAAATATAATAAATAATATGCCATTTAGCAGACGCTTTTATCCAAAGCGACTTACAGTCATGCGTGCATACATTTTTGTGTATGGGTGGTCCCATGGATCGAACCCACTACCTTGGCGTTACAAGCGCCGTGCTCTACCAGCTGAGCTACAGAGGACCACGGCACCAAATGGCACCCTGTTCACTACATACTGCATTACTTTTGACCATAAGT